>NW_013528582.1:1857837-1875787 GCF_000836215.1 Papilio polytes
ATGATCAAGAAGGGAGTGATGGTTGAGATGACGGATGATAGAATGCTTTGGAGGACGAAAACCCGGTGCGCCGACCCTACGGGAGTAGGATAAGGCAGGGGAGATGATGAATGTTTTAATTTTAACTTATATGCCAAAGACTATAAATAAGTAATTAAAATAGAATAGTTTAGCAAAGAAACATCTTAATAATAGTTTTTATAATACCAGCAATATGCGACTGACAAGAACAAATAAATATTGAAAACAACAATAAAGTAGCATTTTAAAATTTATTCATACGTAACATTTCAATTGTCCTATTAAAAAGCCTTCAAGTGTTGATTATGGGTAACACCAAATGTCATGGATTTCTCGATTTTGACCCTCAAGACTGTGCAAACATATGGCGAAGTATGGGAACCGATAGGGATTACAATCCCCATATGATACCCTTTAACTTATATGAACCTTATCACCTTGTAATAGAAACTAAAATGAATTATTTTTGCACACTTTGTTTTATAAAACCATTTTGTTTGGACCCATGAAACGATATTGCTTTCTAAGTTGTAGAGGTGATGTTAGAATTTGGTAACATTATTATTTGTATGGCAATTTAATTCGTATTCTGTGGCAACAAGGGTTGTTATCGAATAACAAATATTAAACAGGGTGATGTGCGATTTACACCATCGATTAGAGCGTGCAAATCGTGGCATACTGGCATAATTGTGTGAAAGTTCAAAGCTAGGGTGATAAATTATTAAAGAGTATCTAAAGTTTATAGTAATTTAATAATTGGACAAACTTTTGAGCAAAACTTTGTAATTAACAATACATACATTTCCTTTGATTGAAAAAAAGTAAAACGACTAGATGAAAAATGTAGCTTGAGTATAGAATTAAAAGTTTACTTTATAAAGATCTAACGTCATATTTAATCTATACTTATATTATAAAAAGTAAAGATTTGTATTTTTATATCTATTTGATTCACTTAAATACTGGGCCGATTTTAAAACCGTTAAAGAGGTAACTTTAAGGTAAAATTTATATATGCAAAGTTAGTATTACATATGCAAAAGCTTTGATGTATGGATGTTTTATTACGTGGGTCTAGAACGGATCTCGCTGAAATTTTAAGATGTAGAACATAATCTAAAAGAACACATAGGCTACTAAGTTTTTTTTAAAAGCGGACGGATCACGGGCGGCAGTTAGTACAGTAATAATTATAAATATTGGATGATATGTGTCAAGAGTTCTAGCAAATTAATAATGTAGATACATATGTCGATCAATAAGAGAATCTTAAGATGACCTACTTCAGTTCGCACCTTTCCCCCGAGGGTAGCCCTTTGTCAGCAAGAACACCTTGCGACACGTGGTATACCCGCATGGTTCAAGATTTTTTTGCTATTTGCCATTCCCGATTAAAAATATATGCCACCGATCGATTCAAAACTTCGACAGTAGATTATTTAACTTCCAAGAAATTGTGAACTAAACAAACAATTTACATAATTCAAATAATGTCGAAAGTACGAGTAAGACTGTTCTTTATGAGAATTTTTCGATTTTTATCAACTAAATAAAACGCAAGTAAAACATTTATTAAAAATAAACTATCGATTATCGGACAGATGTTGATTATTCTAGTCAATAAACGAATTGAAAAAGTTCCCAACCGTACAGTGACATAAGAAATGGAGTGCATTAATAGACCGTAATCAAAATTAACGAAAAAGCTCCTACTTTATATCAGCTGTCGTCGGAATTAACAATTTCGACCGATGAATGCATCAATACCGACATGAATTAGAGGTATTCCACCTCTTTCTACACAAAGGCAGGCAATGTAACTGTTGTTCTTTTGATTGTTTCCAATGTTGATGAACCTCCTACCAAAAAAAAAATAGAAAAGACATACAATTAGGATGTGAAATGGCTCTTTGTGGTTGAAATTTGAAACAGACTAATCAAACCGAATTATAGCGACAGTGACTCTAACGACAAAATTGCATTAGTAAATAATTAACTTAGACCATATAAAAAGGAAAAAAATACAACTTATTAACACTTTAAACTAAAGTATCGCACAACTGTTTAGTCGAGCGTTGATTCCTATGAGCTTATATGGAGGTGCGTACACTATTCTATTTTTAATCGTACAACTAAGCAATTAAATTGGCTGTGAAACAATCGACAATCGCGCGACAGTATTGCGATAGTTTAGTCAAAGGTGTGCGTCCGCTCTAACTATTCTTAATTCGACTATACCGTGTAGTATGTCATTGTTTAAACTTCGAAAGCATCGATAGCTGAACTCTTGTTGAATTTAAATATACGTTTATGGTTTGATTCGATTGTGACGTGTAATAATAGAAGAAGGGGTCGAATGCACCTTTGCCTCTATTCCGGGGAGAAATGTCGCGTGGCCATTGTTAGCAATGCATGTGCTATACGCCTGATCTCACCAGCTTGTGATAAAACAAATTGAACGCTTCACTGACGCTAACGGGATCGTGTTTCTTTTATTTGTCACTTTACAATTTAGAGGCCCATTAGAAACAAAAGATTGTCTTGTAATTCAATTAAGGCGCCTTCACTTACTGCAGCAGCTACAGATGCTAATTGGTCACCGAATGAAACCCTTAGTGTAGTTTTCTCTAACTTAACTTACACTATTATCAGAAATCTGTGAATAGGAGTAAATTCGTTATCCTACTACCGTAAAGTCGGTAACTAACTGTTAAAAATAATAGTGAAAAACATATTTTACCCACTTATAAAGTAGCTTTTTAATGGTGAAAGATTTTTTATATCGGCCTAGTAGTTTTTGAGTTATTTTACATACAAAAAAAAACATACAGACGAATTGAGTACCTCCTTCTTTTGGGAAGTCGGTCAAAAACACAAATCTTTTCTCTTTATAATATTAGTATTGATAACAATGTATGTAAAATTGTAAGAATATATTAGTTTTAATAATGGCAAGATGCTCTAAATAGCGCACAATGTTTGCGCACAGGCTGCGAAACGCATCTGCGTGCGCGTGCGCCAAAAGATGTTCCGCGGATGATGAATGACCTTTTTTTTATTTCAAAATCATATTAAATTTCGCTATTCCTCTTGAAACGAAAGATAATTAAACGATAAGATGGGTAAAGTAAATTAATGTCGGTTAATAAAGACTAGAATATGTATTTCATTTATCATAATAATCATATTATTTCAAATTCAGCCAGTATAAAAATTACTATAAATATTTGTTGTTTTCTGTATTCAATTTAAGAATGAATCAAACATGTCAAAGAAGATTATTAAAACTGTTTTATCTATAATGTTTATCGCGTCATTATCAAAGTATTGCACGGCCCTTCGTACCTTCGAAATTTTATTATTAGTAAGATAACAGTATAGCGAACTTTATCGATCGCTGCCACCCCTACTGGTAGCCATCTTAGTTGGCGCGCAGCTGCGCCGGCGCAGAGTCAAAGGTGGCAAGTAAGTGAGGGGCGAAAGTAAGCATTGTCTGACGCTGAGTGCGTTTTCTGTAGCAAAGCTAGTGGTGTATCGAATCGATACGGCCACACGAATGAGCTTATCGATTTGAACAATACTGGCCGGAAATAAAATGTAATACACACGAGAAATTGAAAATAAAATAAGCTTGAGTCGTAACGTAAGATAGCCTAAACACGTCTTAAAACTCCCACATAATTTATAAGAATCTTAATCAATTTAATATAAAGAAAAGTGATATATTACGCTATATTTATAAATCTGTTGGTCGCCACTTCGTCTGAGTGATATTAAAAATAATAAAAATATAGCCTATGTTACTTACAGATAACGTTGTTCCGTAATAAGTCCGTCCAGTAGTTTTTGAGTTATTTCAATACATAAAAATACAAATCTTTCCTCTTCATAATTTATAGACAAAAAACAAACAAAATACATAAAACACCTCAATGCGGAAGTGTGGTAATAGTTTTTGAATTCAAACCAAAAGTCATCACCTGGCACAAACATTCGGGCGCCACGGTGTTCACTCGTGACATCCGATACGCCCACAGACTACATTAAATCGCCGGATCAAACAGCATGTGCAGCGATACAATCTTATAACACGTGCTTAGTGGCAGCTTTAAGACGATAACACGTCTTGAGTCTATAGTTATAAGACTTTAAATAGCTTGTTATACTATATAAGACGATTGTAAAACCTTAAGCGATGTTCATAATACTTTAGACTCTATTCTTTGAACACAAGGTTCATTATTGAATTAGATTTTTGATGTCTTGTAAGGTGTAAGGTCTTATTTCATTTTATCGCTCAATCGATTTGTTGAATGGTTACAGGTAATTCATGTTTATACGTTTTGTAGTTGCATTTAAGTGCAAGTCCTCAAGTCTACTAGAAAGTTGCAAATTTTTTTAATGTTAGTACAAACTTTAATAATTTTATCGAAAATATGCATCCTATATAAGGAACCACTAATGTAACTTCCAATAATCCTCGAACAATACAAAAAGTAAATACAAAACAAGTAAGAGCATTAAGTTACAGCTCATTTCTGTTCAGAGGGGGCCCTCTTAGGGACACATGCGCACGCGTCGCGCCGACAATCACAGTAATAATATCTAAAAAATAATAATAAATCCGGGTGAAGAATAAAGAAAATCACCCCCCGGCTCCCCTTTCCTTTATCTTGCAAACAGACTTCAAAATGTTAAAGATAATAGGGGTGGACCCCATGCGCTATGCGCGCACCTTTCGCGGGGGTTGTGCGCGTGCGTGCAGGGCGACGCCAGCGTCGTACTGCGACGCGCGTTTGGCGGTTAATTTCAAATTTGGAACGCGTCACCGAACTGTCACTTTGACATTAGATTCACAAATCTTACAAACTATGACTGGTTTGAAAAATGTCTTCCAGTTTTTTAAATAAAGAAATAATGGTCGCTTTCACTCCTAAAAAACTATATTAATTGAATAATTTACCAACCACAAACGATTACTAAACTTCTGGTACAGATTTAATGAAATTTGACTTGAAATAAAATATTCTAGAATTTGGTCATATTATTGGAGTTATATAGTAATTAATTTCAATTTAATATCCAATTTATTTTACCACTCAAACGAAAATATTTTCATGGTTTATTTAACTTCAAACGAATACAAGAGGTCGCGTAAATATCGAAATGAGATTTTTTAGTAAAAAAAAAACAGGTAAAGATGTGACATTCCTGTTTTTACTTCCGTATTTCCGATCGGTTATCGAATATAAAAAAGTAAAAAATCATTTAAAAAGCATCGTCTGTACGTAAAACGAAAACCAATTATTGAGATATGAAACAAGAGAGATAAAAGCAAGGCAAAGGACGCAAATCAAAAAGGCCGCCGAGATAGGCTATCCCACCTTTGATTACCTGTGGACCGGACACTGCTGGCAAAGACAATACATGGAAATAGAATAAAAGATAGGCTTTTTTGTTCAATTTTCAAGAACACTGTAATGTTTCTTTTAGCGCATCACGTATTGTTTGTTATCTATATTTTTACTGTAATATTGTTTTTTTAATTTCGTATTACACTCTTGATAGTTTTTATTTACATGCTTTCAGGATCGACTAACTCCGCGTGGAATAAAAATAAAACAAAAGAAAGTGGCCTATGTGTTCTTCCTGAATAACCTCTACATCCAACCATGCCCAATTTCATAGAGATCCGCTCAGCAGTTTAGGCTACAAACTGTAACAAACATCCATCCATCTAAACTTTTGGATTTATAAATTATTAAGAAGTAAGTGAGGATTTTGCTTTTAAATCTTGGGTCGATTATTGTCGAGTTTAAACAAATGAATCATGAAATAAAATAATTTGGTGTTTTTATCTCATTAAAATAATGGGCAAGACAATAACTTTTTATAATAATGGGATAAAATCCGGTTTCACGATCACAGTCGACATTCATCTTGCAACTATTAATTAGTGGTTCCCGAACACCAGTAATCAAGCATAAAATTAAAGCTTGGCACACGCCAAGCGGCCGATAAACCTAAGGGTGTGTCCACACGTACCTTATGGCGCGGCAATTTGTTCAAGACATCTGGCTACACACCTGCCCGCGACCCTCCGAACGTAAACTCCATACCGATACTCCTATATTTATATTCCACACATTTGCAACCCGTATAGGTTGTTAGTTTGAAATAAAGTTTAAATTACACTGTACAAAAGTTTACGAATGGCATACGTAAAATGGTCGGTGTATTATGGTTTTGGCGTAGGGTCAAATGCTCCTGTCATTCATAAAGTCGAATTAAAAATTGGGAAATGACGTACTCACAGTCCAGTTGTTCTAGGCTCGTTGATGTGTGACGAATATGAGTGCGAATGGTCATTAGATTGTATAGTTTGTTTGGCGAGTTTTTAATTCGCCATTCCGGTGCAGGAATTGTTCAATTAGACGTATGTCGGGCGTGCAGCGTGTCTGTCGGTCGGTCTGTCGCCGTCAATCTCAATGCCGGCTGTCTCGCCGCGTATCGTACGTTCATTCATGCCGCCGGCTAGTGTTGCTTCGCGTTCTTGTTTTGTGGGATTTCCCGATTTTGGGATACAAGTTCAACAGTAGTAGCAAAATGAAGCAAAGTGTTCTATTTTTATGATCGTTGTTAATGCAAAACTCACCGCTAGTTCAAAATTTACTTATTATTCAATTTTACTACGTTAAACTTTTTACCGATAGGAACGAACATTTTTTCCAAATTATATAATCCCTGAAAACTAATAGCTTTCAATATTATTAATAACAATATTGTAATGCATTATTAATGTGAAGTATTTGTTTTGTTTTTATTAACCGAATAAAAATTTTATTTTTACATTAGGACTAACAGTAGGAATGTAAAATAATGGAAATCAAATACAGTTTTGACCAAAATAATAAAAACATAAGTATTAAATATAATCTAAAAAAAAAAAATTTCAACTGCATTTGAAATAATAAGTCTACGCTTAAACTCTTAATTCTATTAATGTGTTCACGTTTCTCAGAAGAGTTAAAAACTAATGGCAGAAGAATTTTTGAAATCTGTCCAGTATTAAATTTATTTATTATATAAAAATACTATTATTTCTACTTTATAATACTAGTCCAAATTCTCTACTCATAATAAGATAGATATGGTGTCTCTACATTCATAAGACGTGTTGCACAAACGTATGCGTGTCCCATTCAGACTGACTTCTTACGTCACATCCGTCGACGTCACCCGTCTTTCAAGTGGGCGTGTGAACGCGCCTTAACCGCTACAATGGTTTGTTTTTTAATACTTTGACAGGTCGCGTTCTGAACCTTGGTATCCGATGACGAGATAAATGAAGGGTTAACAGTTAATATAATAATAATGGTTAAAATGTTACGCCTATAGTCCAAGTTATTGAATAACAAGAGAACGATACCATCTTTTTTTTTATTCAAAGCGTTTTAAATTTGTTATAATTTTAGTAGACAGCTATTTATTTCGGATTGTTACTGCGTATATGTCTTTAACTTTGTTTGCTTTTCATTAACAAATTTCTAGTAAAGTGACGCTAAACTAATTTTGTTTATTTCATTTTCAAATAATTATGTTTGTGTACTTAGTGCCATTAAAAATATAATGTCTTTATTGACAAACAGTATTAAAATTGCCTAAAGTTAGAACAAGTTTCGCTAAACTTTAATAAAACCCTATAACTCGTGTCGGCATCAAGGATGCGGGAAGGCTTGCATACACTGGTAATTTGGACGAAGTAGACCCATTCAAATCTCTATTATTGTCGCCTAAGAACCGTTCCTTCAATTGTAACCAGTACCCGCATACAAATTATATTACGGGTATACTTCTGCGACAAAATCAACCCCAATGCAATATTTCAATGATTTTATTTATATTTAAACACAATCTTATACAAAAACTAGAAAAAGAAATATTTTTTAAACAAATCATTCGAATAATTTGATCAAAAATCTGAATTATAACATCTGTGCAAAACTATAAAAAATATTTTTTTCGACTCTCCAATAAAAATAATCCAGTCGACATCTAAAATGTCACGAAACACTATTATTTCCTCTCCTATACGATATTTTTAAATGTATATTGATATTTGTATGAAAAGGTATTAAATTATTGAGAAACGAAATATATCAAAGTTCAATTTTGCGATAATCTTTAAGTAATTTTCTTATTAAAGAAAAATATTTTTAAGTCTACACGTTTATGATTTGTATTTACTTGCTTTCGTTTACTATATATATGTTTGTATCTACTATCTTACTAATATTATAAATGCGAATGTTTGGATGGATGGATGTTTGTGAGAGTTTGTAGCCCAAACTACTAAACGGAACTCGATGAAATTTGGCATAGATGTAAAACATAGTCCGAAAGAACACATAGGCTACTTACTTTTCTTTTTTAAATCCACGCGGACGGAGTCGCGGACGAAAGCTAGTATAACATAAATCACATCTCAAATCGTCACTTAGTAAACTCAAGTAATAAATTACTATCCACTTTAACGCAGCACATTAACAACTTCCGTTCCACAAGGACTATTCTTTACCTCACAATTAGCCTCTTGTAGATCACTAAACGGGCAATAAAGAGATCAATGGCGCACGCCTAACACACCTGGAGTATACGGGAGCACAAATCACATCTGTACACCCACAACCACCTTGTACTCAATTTATTGCTACAGAATTTATCAACATTTCCATCTTTTCAATGATAGTTAACAAAAGATTAATTCATAAATGAACTAACTTATGCCCACGGCTTCTGCGCAGATTAAAATAAACGGCGAAAAGTATCTTATTTAGAGTTTAACAGGATTTGTACCATTCAAACTTTCTGTACAACAATCCTTTCGTATTTAAAACACAAGATGTACATTTTAGCATCTAAATATTAATTAATATAAATTGAACATATTTGATTACAATTTGTAGATATTCACGGGATCGAGGAAATAAAAAATCTCTCTCATACGGGTGCCAAATGATTATTTGTATTATAGGAAAAAACGGCGTATCGATCGGTGAGCACGCGCGCACACCGGGTGGGCCCACACGTGGCGACCCCTATGGATCCCGGCGATAACTTCGGTATACTTTATCGATAAGATCTAATACACACTAGACAACACTAGACATCTATGAGTCGTCTTTACAAAGACTTGATTCGTAAGATGTTTTTGAGGTTAGGTTAGACCACATACGAGTATATAACCAGCCTTATTGTTGAAGAAATGCAATAACATTTTGTGATTAGGTATGGCTAAATAAGATAGGTTACTTTTAAAAAAGTAAATGGCTAAATATTGAAACGACGTTCTTTAAATTCCAATAAAATTTTGACATCTGTCAGACTGTAAGCGACGCTTATGACAAAGGAGCAAATGACGTTGACAGTTGTATTCTGTTAATAAAAATTATTTTTCTTTTACAGATCCATCAGTGGGCCACTGGCAATTTTCACGCCGGATAAGAGTAAAAAAAAACATATTAATGGTAAGAATTTTTAAATAAATACAACTACAATACTTTCAACAAGCAACTTTTCAAAAAAAGTAACCAAAGTAATGCCTTATGACACTGGCAATTAGCAATTTAAAAAAAAGGAATAAAAAGGTTCGAAAATAGAACATGCAGAATGTAAATTTACTTACGAGTTTCGGTCTGCGGCGGTTCTGGCTACGTCCAGTTTAAATGCGTTTGTGTTTCAAACATCGGCAGTGTCGTCTGTCGAGCGCGGGGTGGACAGCGCATGAATTTTCCAACAATCAGACGCGCGCGCTTAATTATTTGACGGCATCCACAGTGAATTAGATACCTCAATATGATCTAAGATGAACCAATAAATATTTTATTACTGATAATCATGACTAAAACATTGACAAACCTTGTTTATTTTCGATTGATTTATAACGTTAATATCAAGGAAAATGTGAGCTAAGATTATTATTACTACGGATAGAATAGAGTCGTGTTTTATTACTTTTTATACTATCATTGCATTTAATAAGTGAATTAATATATGAAATCTTCCATGAAATCACATACTAGCTGTTGGTAGTTGACTTCATCCGCGTGGAATTAAAAAGCAAAACAAAATTAAGTAGCCTTTGTATTCTTCCAGATTATCGTCTACATCTACGCTAAATTTAATCGAGATCCGTTTAGACGTTTAGATTCAACCCCAACAAACATCCATCCATCCAAGCTTTCGCATTTGTAACATTTGGAAGATAGGATTTTATTTTTTGCTGTCAAAAATTTTCGACACGAAAATCTAGCTTAATTGTCTACATCATCCCCTCTGTTACGTCTTTGCAATAGCTTTGTAGGGGAATATAAAAGTGTACATCCGGTCAGTTTTTAGTCGGACCTTTCGTTCGGAAAAGTTGTGAATATTTGAGCGAACGAATTTTCGCGGTGCGTGTGTTGACTTAACTGCGAGTGTCTGCGTTGCCCAGTTGATACAGAATAAAAAAAAGTCTACCATGTAGTCAATTACTTTCTGTGTACGTTTTGATAACGGACAATTTAACGATTCACTATTTTATATGGAAAATATTCGTGTGTAAAGCACATTTTTGATTGCAAAATAAATGATCGATTAATATATTTTTACAAAGAAAACAGTGAATAAAATTACTGTAAAATTATCATTCTGTTTGTCTTTGAATGTCTAATTGGTTTTTTAATTTGTGTTAAGGTGATTTTGTTTTGAAAAATTTATTAACATGTGAGGAAAAAAATGTATTTTTTAAATCTAATTTTTCTTTTCAAATAAGCACAAACATACACAAAGAACATCGATAACGCGAAACATTAATCAAGAACGCAGTTTTGAATATCGAACGCTTCGCCGAAAGCGATGCTATCGCGTATCAATGCACAGCAGTTATGTGAATTTGAGGCGTTATGCTTACACCGGCTACGAAACAATACGCCTGAAACAATAAACCTTTTTTTTTGTTGAATTAAATAAAAAACTGGCTGGTTTATACAAAACTGGCTACTTTAGTTTAATTTATTTACTCGCGTTACATTCGTTTTTTAAAAATCTTTTTTTCGAAATGATTCTTTAATGAAAGCGTAAAATGCATTCATATTTTATGTTGCAAAGTTCACTCCTTATTCTACAACTTGGCGTATTAAAAATGGAGTTTTGTATGTTTTTTTAAAAAAAGGAATGTAAGCCAGGAACAATGATGTGTGCATTTAAAGGATAAAAAAAAGGTTTGTAAAAGAGGTTTTGCATTTCATGGCCCAACTTCCTATTCCGATAAAACTGACGTGTCAGTTATGAGTTTCTGATCGCCTAAGCCGCGCCGCGCCACGCCTCCCACCGTCTCTATCAGTGAAGTTCGGAAACAAATCCTATCGTTAAATATCAGTTTTCGAAGCTTAACCCTTTTTCTTTTATGACTTTACAGTAAACCTACGGTATTTTTCAGACAGACAAATTACAATAAGTTTTATATATGATTCTTAACGGACGGACGGCTTGGTGGAGCTGGAGGACCTCAATCTATACTATTATAATAAAGCGTAAACACACACTTCTTTATTGCCAAAGATGTCAGCAATTACAACATATTTTTGAATATATCTTTTTAAATAATAAAAAGCCCTACACTTGCGATACGCTTGATATTTTCACGCCATTAAACTTAGGGGGTAAATATTTTGGATAATAAGCCTAATGTGGGAAAGAGACCATAAGTTGCTGCCAACATCAAGGAAGAAAGGTTGTCATCATGTCATGACATTTTGACATTTGCAATTGATAATTTGACACATGTAAACAATATAATAAAATTTTCATAACTTTGTGCGGATGAAGTCGTACGGGAACAGCTAGTTGCTAATAATTAGACTTGTTTAATAAAAAAATGACTATTGTAAACACATTATTTTGGACGTATGGTAAATTTTTAGTCGGAAATCTGATTTTTACAAACATACTTTGCGTTTAAATGATAGCTATTGAGGTCCTCTAACTACTCAAAGTTGACCCGTCCGTTAAGAATCACACTGTAAAGAAAAATAGGTGTTTCACTACTTTCTTCAATCCACTTTACTGACCACATTTAAGCTTTAGTTATGTAAGTCGTGTTCCAGTTGACTTTCACTGACCTAGTTTTTTGCTTTTTTATATGCTTAATTATTAAAATTCATACAAATACAGACGACGGATTTCTTTCGAGATTAACTTGAGAATGCTAATTAATATGTTTCCCTTTGTTCTATTTATTGTTAAGTTTGTTTCTACTTATATTCAACATGACAGAAATTATATATATATTTTTTAATGATGATAGAATTATAGATTTCTCAATACATAAAGATTTCCGTCGTGTTCTAAACAATAGTTTTTTTTTATTTAAATATGAATTCAAATACATACAAATACTTTGTCCTAGTTAAAAATGATATTAAAATCGTTTACATTAAATAAAACTAATTCAACAAATTTGATCGCGTTTAAATTTTTATATTTTTAACATCGGGATGTTTCGAGGACTCTTAGAAGAGGGAGGAGCCAGTTAGCGCGGAATGTCAAATATTTATTTAATACATAAAAACTCTTATGTTTTGTCGCTGTAAAGAGAGACAGCAATAGGTAATATTCACTGATCTTACGTTTTTAATGTGAACCTACATTGTCAACTTACTCTTGTCCCTACAGTCGGCACCGTATGTGCTCTACGATACATCTCTATCAGCCGTCATATCTGAATCCACTCCCTACATGTATATCCTCTATATATTGCATCCATACTTTCTTCAGTCTTCCTCTATCTTTGTAGTCATCTTAATACTTGATGACTTTATTACTACTCGCCAAATAACTAACTACATTATGTCGTAAGTAGTAGACAATGAGCTTTTGCTGGTGTAAAACTTAAGGCAATAAAGAGGATTTTTCATTCATTATGTTACAAAAAAATATATTCTTATAAAAGTATTTTTGTAATATAATAAGAGCATGATAAGTAGGCAGTCGGACAAAGAAAAACTCTTCGGTTCACGTATAGCCTAATCAATATAAGTAGGTACGATTCACTCATTCAGACGCTATAATTCCGTTAATAAAAATACAGAGAGCTCGGCTCAAAGGGGGCACGGTGGGAGTCGGAAGCGCAGTGGGCTTCGGAAAATTCACCCGGTGAATGGTAAAACGCGGCGATAGACAAACAGCCGGCTGACCCCGCGTCGCCCGCCGCGCCCCCCGCGGACCCCGCGCCTACCGCGCACCCCGACGACGCCCACCTCCACCTAACGTGCATTTTGAAATAATGCCCCCAAAGGTTGCGTTACCGGCTATATATTCAACTACCGTCCACCATTTTCGAACCTCGTCGTCGAACCCCGCGCGCAAATTTTCAACGTTCGATGACAGACAACTTTTTTTTTCATTGTTAGTCACATGCAACTTTTACAACCGGCCAGGATCCCATCCAAAGAGATTAGCACGTAATGAGGTTGTAATCGTTTCGCGAATACAAATATGTTCTTAGGCTGAGTTAAGCCACGCATACAGGTTATAAATCTAGTCGACACGAAATGGCTGACCAGCTCGGTCCTCCCCTCCCACAGATCTATGCGCTATAGCCGAGCCGATGCAAAAGTGTGCGCCATAAATTTTATACAAGCACCAGTGTACGGTAAAACTGATGCGGGCCCTGTGTGCGTGAAAATTCGTGTTTCGTAAGAGGAGTGGACATTGCCAGTTTTGCTTTGTACGTGTCGTGTACCTAAATGCTGGCGTGCCTACGAGATGCGGCGGTGTAACGGGCTAATCTAAATAAATTGATGGCAACTCTGACGCGAGTTCAGTTAGCCGACGTTTTCATTAAGCAGATCACCGGCGAACCGCACACCAACGTTATCGCGGTCAGATACCTGATACCTGATCACCTCTAATTGAACTAATTCCAACAAATAGCTCTATTTGCAGGAAAACTATTTCTGTGTGGGATTGGCTCATTTTGTAATTTGTTAACCTTGATATAAACCAAAGTCAGTACTATGAAGTCACTAACATTGCATATTTAAATACTAATAACAAAGTTTCAAGAGATCATGACACAGTCGAGCTAAATTGGTTTTTCAACAATAGAAATTCTTTAAAAATTAACGAAAACATTGGCTTTTGGAGCCTACGCGGTCGCTGAACCAAAATTTAGCGTTGTTTTTTAGCCACCCTCAAGGATCGGAGTATGCGGCGGCCTTTCATGTAGCTTTCCATCCGGCCGAGTTCGAACGCTGAAAGAAGTGTGAACCCGGCCGTGACGGCCGCCACTCAGGTGTGGCTAACACGGGAACGATGGCTCTAGCCACTTAGTCTGCACCCGTATTACCGACTCGTTTATTTTTAAATAGGGCCCGACCATTCCGCCGGCCCGAAAAGATATAATACGCACGAGAATATGGAGATTTTGGTGAAAAACCGATCCGAGAGCCGAGGAGAGTACGCACGCACACATCGGTGCGAGCTTTAAAGCCGTTATCGGTTACGCACTTATATTTAACCGTAAACGTAGCTAGATTTCTGCACAAAAACGCATCTTCCCCCTTGCCCCCAACTCCGGCTAGCCGGCGGGCGAACGAATACATTCGACTAGCCCATTTGCAATATCGCATTGTGTGAGTGAGCGTAGGTCGCGTGGCGCGCCGGTGTGCGCGGGGCGCCGGCCGCACTCGCACACGGCCGCTTGCTTAGCCCGTAGCCGTAGCCCGTAGCCCGTGTAGCCTGTGTAGGCTGTGCGTAGCGCCGATATACATACGCTGATGTACGTCTATGCGCCCGCGGTATTGGTTTTCTGTAGTGCACGGCTTTAACAAATTTCAAATTCACAAAATCGTGATTGGTCGGTATTTTGTTTGAATAAGCGAACGCATCGGTGCCGGCTCGGCTTAAAATCTCGCTAGATAATTCGTTTAGGTGTAAAATTATGTGTTTCATTCGATTTTGTTTCGCATAAAGCATTGTTTGCAATGAATTTACGTATCGCCAGTATTTGTTCGATCGTTGCGTCAGCAAACAATCAGTAATTACTAGAACCGTTTTGAAGATAATATATTAATCGGTGGCGCGGAACGTTTTATTGTTAAAATTTGGGGGTGTAGTAGAGCATCACTCGATATAGTGATTACGTATTATCGATACAAATGAAGCAATTAGAGGCACGCGCCACTAGCTCCGCCACCGGAAGACAGCCGCTCTAATATTCGCCCCGGGACACAAATATCAATTTCTTGAACGCATCCTTGCGCGACTGCCACATTAAGACCGCAACACACTTTTTTTACATCAATTTAAGAACGCTTTATCCTTCGTTGTCATACCCTCATAATATGTTAAGCCCATTTTTTATTGCATCAAGACTCAATTAGCAGATAGATTTTACAAATATCACATCTAAAGATTGTGTGAAATGAAAGATCTTTTTTATTGACCATAAGATCAAACTCCATGTCTTTATAAAGGACATTTACTAAAAGACATCCTTTTTTAAATTAAACTGTAACTGTTATCTATTTTCGATTATACTGTTTAAAAATATCATTTACGAATTAAGAAGAAAATTACAATTCATAATTACCATGTCCATAGTATCCCATTATATCATTCAGTTAGTAGCCCGTAAACAATATTCCCAATCGACACATCCACCGGAAGTAAAAAACAGGAATCAATCAATCGAAGATGAGGGAATAAAACTGTCTACTCATTGCCCAAACTTCCAAAATACTTGGCTTCCTTCAAGACGCTATTGTTTAATTGGAATGGGCACGGACTAGAAACCGATAGGGTATCGATGTGAAGTCATTTTCTATTTGTCAGTGTATACCATTCAATTTTAAACTTTATTTACATATCATTAAAGTTCACGTGTGTTTTTAAGTTGTCTATGATGCAATAAAATTGCTATTTCATTGCACACATGGTTTAGGAACATATGGCTATGAATTTTGAGGCGAATTTAAATTGAATCAAACAAAACAGTATATAAATTACTTTATTCTACTAATCCTTATTCATAGATATCGCCCGCGACTCCGTCCGCGTGGAATTAAAAATAACAAAAATAATTAACTTATGTGTTTTTCCAAACTATCCTGTACATCTATGCCAAATTTCATCAATACCCATTCAGCAATTTAGGCTACAAACTATAACAAAAATCCCTCTATCTATCCATCAAACTTTAGCTTCTATAATATTAGTAAAATTATTAAAAAACAAAAACCAAAACTATAAACTCAAAACAAAATATAAACAACTTGTCAAGAAGGATAAGAAAAATTGAGGTTTATAACACAGTCTGTTAACACGATTATGGGTTCGAATCCCGCCATTCGGTTATTTGTCGAAAGGTAGTACTTCTAAAAAACACTGTATTGGCCGGTGGAGGTCTTTCAATTTTATACCGTTAGATATTGTTTTATTATGGTCGGGGATACACATGCTAGTAGCTAGAACACTTACTCGCTGGCTTACTAACTACCTCGATTTACTCACATGTCTTTCCGCATTAAGAGTTCGGATACTCGGCATAATAAGGCGGTGTTCACATGCGTACAGTGACATACGGCACGACACGACAGCTTGGCTGGCCGTTGTTCATTACCGATAACTTAGACAGTGTTTAGAATAATAATTTACCGTTCGTTTAAAAATTTAACGTATTTTACATGCTAATTATTTTTTTGTATGTTAACGCTTATTATAAACAAACTTTTAAGTAATTCACTATCTTTAAATTATCTGTTATTTTAAAAGATAAGTAACTGTGGAGACAGATTCACTTCGACTTGGAATAATTTATTTAAAAGTCCGACAGCATTTCGAAAGAGCGTACTTAAATTTTTCTTTTACTTTTCTTGGAATACTCTACATATTTTGAGCTGGTGTTTTCATCTATTTCAAGACGCCTTCAGAAAACGAATAAAATGAATGTTTAATTTGGATACTAAATTAAAATTTAACCACAAATATTAAGTTTCAAATAACTGAGATCTCATTTAGAATATCAAATCTTATTTTGAAGACGAACTTGAATTAAACACGTTCCCGCACTTGATTTTATTTCAACAGACGCGTTTTATTCGTCACGTCATTTAATATTTAATTTTAAGATTTTCAGACTACATTTCTAGACGCAATGTAATACACGAACGCACTCTTTTACGTTTGCGTTCAAATAATACTCAAACACGCAATCTAAATATGAAAACCTTATATAAAAATATCATATTTATACATACTTAGAATGTAAGAGTATATAATATTTTCTTAAATTTAGATATTTAACAAAGAAGTTGAGATAAATAGCCACATTGATTTTGAATAAATCGATGACTCCTACGTAAACTATCGTATGTTAGAAATGCATTTTTTGAAGCCAAACTTTTAAATATTAATACGATTAATTACGACGTATGAAATATGAACATAGGATAGAAGAGCAAAATAGTTATTATTTACATACGTCAATTTCTAATTCACATAGCAACGAGTGTTTCTCGAGTTAATTTGAAAAACATAGAACTAGGCATAAATCGCAAAATGGTAGCTTACGATAGTCTACTTAGGAATCATCAAAATTAAAATGAGATATATTTATATATCGTTAACATCGTACCTTTCTTTAATAAGTAAATTAAAAATAATTTAAGTGTGACCTTTAAAATCGACAGATAAACAACTAAGACTATTTAATTAACGCATTAACTGGTAACCCGGATTCGATTCCCGGATGTTACAGCGGGCGATCATCCCCAAAGGAATCAACAGTGTCCCTGAGTAGCCCGCTCCCGTGGGAACCCGAGCCTAGTTAAACAATGAAACATTAAAACAATGAGGTGTCCCGCGACCTGTTTGCTCTCAAGAC
>NW_013528582.1:1876259-1908829 GCF_000836215.1 Papilio polytes
TAACACGTATCGTCGACCGCAAAATCAGCGTCCGCTCTCGAGTCGATGGCTTTCCTCTACGTCCGGACTTCAGTTCTCACAATCAAAAAAAGATTTGTCACTTAAGCAGATAAGGGGCAGAGTCCGGAAGCAGAAGTTCCCATGCCGGCGGACGATTATCGCCCTCCGCGGCTCGCTTGCACCCGCTAAGTGACCCTTGAGGGTTACCCGTTCGGATACACACACGCATAACAAATTCAACAAAGTCCATCTATAACGTTTACACTTTTTAAATTAGAGAAATTTATACTGTAGAAAGGTTAAGAGCGGATACACACATATCACTAAACTATCACAATTGTTGTGTGATTGTCGATTATTTTGCAGCCAATTGTTAAGTTGCACAACTAAATATTGAGTAGTGTGCGCTATCTATAAATCTCATAGGAATTAAAGCGCGATTAAACAGTTGTCCGATAGTTTAGTCAAACGTGCGCGCGTAAATAGGTTAAAAAAATACAATGAGAAATATCCGAACAAGTAATGTCCGATCGCGTAGGGCGGCGTGCGGTCGCCGCGGCGGCCGGCGGAAGGAAGTGTAAGGCGAGCGCGTGAGAAGTGCGCGCGCGCCGTGAGAAATTACTACTAGCACAGGTGGCGTTCACACTTCTGCTTACCTTTGAACTATTATGCGGGTTTCCATTGTTGAGTAACTTGTATATTGATATATCACTCGATTCAAATATATCTAATTATTTTTAAATAGTTTGATTGTAAATTAATTTATTTTAAACAAAGATGGAATTCACCTACGCTCAGTATTTTAATTGTTGGTAAAAATCCACAGGTATGTATGACCTCAGAATTTGAATTTGGTAACATAAATGATGACAATGGATTTCCGATGCTTTGTTAGTTAATTATTTCTATTAGTACCTCTTTTAAATGTTAATTATGACTAACAAACTATAAATCTTATGTTTATTTTATTGTTATTATATGTTTAGTTTAATTAGCTTTCTAAGTATTAACCTAACGAATGTTAAAGCTCATTTATTAAAAAAAATCGCATGTTACTAAACCAATTGAGACGCAGATATGAAAATTTAAATTTGGAATTTTTTAGGGTCAAATTCATAAGCGTTTAACGATTTATACGATGTAAGGAAATGATCTCGTTTGCAGCGATATGTTGCGGTGAGTCACGGAGCCGGCGACATGGGCTCAATGAAAAAAAGATCACCGCCAATCGTTCCGTGCTAAAGATCAGGGAGCGACGACCTTATAGCGTGCCGCAAGTCACAAGCGGAGCGATTTATGTATAAAAAAATAAAAGCGAAACAAACTTCAAAATCACTTTATGAGAAAAAATTAACGGTATTTCGTTCCTTATAAAAATAAGCATAATTATTATTAATGTCAACAGCAGACCTAAATCTCGCAGGATTCTTTAACGTGACCGGTAAATTCTATTTTCGATATTCCCATACTAAAACTGATTGTTGTCTTTGTTTTTTTAGAAAAAGAGTGAGGGGGACTTGAGATTGTTTGATAAGAAAAACCGACAACAGTAGAACTTACCAGTTAATACTTACCGCCGGTCTCTTATAAATTGTAGTAAGTTTTGGGAGTGCGTCCATTGGAATGGGCGGAAGGAATCAGGGGCTCGCGTCGCAATCCCGACGTCCGGTCTGCTTCCGGCCGCACCGCCCGTGACCTGCGCGCGCGCCGCTTTTGTCATCCACTGCTTATGTCGTGTTGGATCTATGGACGTTAATTGTCTAATATTTTATTGTACGTTAACACTGATTGTGTAAAGTTAATACTTTAAAAATAATTTTTAAAGTATATTCAGTTTTTTACAAAGTTTGAATATAAGATTGTATTTCTTAACTAGCTGTTGCCGATTTCGACTTTGTTGCGATCCCATCCACGCAATAGTAAGATAAAAAAGTAGCCTTTATGCCCTTCTATCTCAGTTATCCTACAGTGAGAGTCCGGTCGAAATCGGCCCAAGCGTTTCGCAGATTACCCGGAACAAACGCGACTTGCGGACATACAAACAGACAGAGAAAAAAATGCGATTATGTTATAATTTAACTATCAGCAACGCAACTCATCATCTTCCCGCAATCTGTAATTTAATTTTTTTTGATATTACAAACAGACACTCCTATTTTATTCTATGTATTAGGTAGATTTATTTTGATTAAATCACAATTGTTTGTTAACTTAGTAATGATAGTAAAAAATGTAATTAATATTAAAAAAAAATAATAATTACATACCGGTGATATAATCTTCCATTTTTCACATTATGTCCTTTCTTCGTTAAGACTTACGTTAGAATGAGGTGTGAAAATAAATTTCCGTCTTTATAAAGATGAGGTGGATATTTGTGCAGCCCAATCCCTGCAGCCGCTCCCGCAAAGACTCAAACTGCTTCGGAACCGCGGGGGATGGACGGCTAAAAACGTCTACGAATTAAAACTTTCCTTTGTTTACATTTTTTGTATGTGATCGGTAATAATTACTTTATTACCCTGGACATGATTTGTAATTAATTCCCGAATATTACTTTATTATTCAGTAATAAACTATATACGAGTGTCACACCAAGTAAATTTTAAAAATGATACAATTCTTTTGCTATGATTTTAAATTTCACTTTTCCCGTGACGTGGATCATTTTTTTTTTGTATAATTTTAAATAAAAAAACAATGAAAGCATTTGATGCACAATTATAAACTACATGCCATGCGGCTACATCTGCAGGTATTTATAAAACCTTCATTTTATCGTTTACATTTGTCAATTTATCAATTGCAAATGTCAAAATACCAATTACCTTACTATGGCAATCTTGCGTCCTCGATGTTGGCAGCAACTTATGGTCTCTTTCCCACATTAGGGATTTTATCTAAAATATTTACGCCCTAAGTTTAATGGTGTTAAAATATATAGCCTAAAGCGTGACGCAATTGTAGGGCTTTTTATTAAAAATAAGTATTATTCAAAAATATGCTGTAATTGCTGAGATCTTAGGCAACAAAGAAGTGTGTGTTTACGCTTTATTATAATAGTATAGATTTTTACAGTTGCCGCTTAATTTGTAGATTAATGAAATAATCTATCTGTTTTTTTTTGTTTTTTAATATGAACCGTTCTGCTTTAGCTAAACTGTTGTATAATTCGGCACACATAGTACATGTAAATCCATACTTATGCGAACGCTGGTCGCGGCTGCTTAATTGCTTTCCTTACGTAATTATAATTGGCGCGAAAAGTGTGTGCATTAATTATTCATTAGGCCTGCTCACCCCTCATTTGTCGTGACTTGAGACACGCTAGTTTAACAGCCGAGTGTTTTTGTGGTAGTGAGTTTATTTTTTTTCTTCAAACTATTTTCGTAATTTTCATAATTTCGTTGTTTTGTTTTTGTTCTGTAATAACTACAATACATTGGCAATAATTACGTGGACTTTACCAACATAGCAAGCAGTAGTTTATTTTTAGGTTATACAGTCGTGTTGTCAAATACAATTTAACTATATTGATTTTCTGGCTCATATTCAATTATAATAGACACTCATATTAGAAAGTCTATTAAAGAGCAGCATATACGGTGTCCCTCCGTAGAGACAATAGCGGTTTGATGATATGAGGAAATCTAAACATAGCAACAATAATTAAAAGAACAAATGGTTTCACGCGTACAACACTGATCCCTAAAAAGGAACCAAGAAAGCGGTCTACAGAAGTGTAACAAAAGTAGGAGAGTTGTGAGGTGCGTGAAGAGGGCAGACAATGTCATGTATCAAGTTCATGCAACGGGGCCGGTACACTCGCCGCCAACCTCCTCCCGCTTACGAGCACACGTCTGACGTCAGCGATCCTTTCAACGTTATTTTGGGGTCGGCAGCTATCTATCGTATATTTATAGATGAATTAAAAAATAACTTATTAATTCATTTGTTACAACAATTACTTTTAAAAATTATTTTAATACTTTTCATAATGTTAGCCCTTAGTCATAAATACTAAGTATACTTATCGTCTATTTTATTAAGTGCACAATTTCGTATTACTTTTAAATATTTTGTTAAAAAAATCTTCAAAATGTTAATATTTGTATCCATAACAAAATATACTTAAATTTAAATGTCCGAGATCATTTATTAATGTGACTGTACTTAGTGGTTGCTTACAGTGTAGTAAGACTTAGAAATGTCGCACGAAACAATACAGGACAATGCGAATGTAATACGATATCGGCCCCAAGTGTGGGAAGCAATCAGAGCTTGGCTTGAGACAATGCCACGGATTTCTCACTTTAAAACATCCAGATCTATTTGCGGTCGGTTTTAAATTCTTTTATAAGTGAGACTTGAGTTTTATGTTACTATGTTTAAGGATGTGACCTTAACTAGAAATCTAATTCGCATTTCACATAATTTTTAACCTTTCTAGTACGAGGGAATCTAAAATATCTTAATAGAATATCGTAACCTTACCATAAAAAAATTCAGACAGTGTTTCAAATACTTTAGCGTAAGCTTAATCAACGCTTTTTTACCCCTTATAGAAATTAGTTAAAACATGCGTGTTTAACTATATTTATGGGGTAATCTTTTTAATTATTTCATTAACACACGATTAAATAAAAAAAAGTTCTATAAAGTATATTGTGAAAAAACTGTTTAAATAGTCAACTATAAAATACACGTCAAATTAAACAGTACGTAATTCGTAGAGGGAAGTGAAACCGCCGAGGGATCGAGGGATCGCCTAACGCCATCCTTTTCCCGCATTATTTTTTCTTCCACTAAAGTCTAGGCAGACTTGGGGGGTCTGTCTTACCCCTTTTGGGGGGTACTTGAGGCCCTTATCTGTTGTAAGTTTGTACAGCGTAGTGGATCGTAGGGGACCCTTTCCTGATGCATCTTGAGTTGTGTTGCGGTTAATGAGCAAGATCCGTTCGGACATTTTACGAAACGTCTAAAATATTTTTAGAATCTATTGAATATCAACTGATTGAATTTGTTTTTTATTTAATAGAATGCATTTAGTAACGTTATAATGAAAAGATTTCACGTTTTTTAATGCTATTAGAAATGTTATTTTTTAATACATAAATATTATATTCACACACTATTCATACATAATTCATCTCTTTGATAACTTAAAGGTGATACAATAAGCGATTATATTGATTCGAAAAACTCGTAATATCGATATTACATAAAAAAAAATTAAAAGTTTGTTAGTACAGTCAAATCACAGTTTGACGAATTGTGCGTACTGATCGCGACGCTCTACTACTTATGCGTGTATGCAAGTTGAAGTTATTTTTTTTTTATTTCTTCCCCCTGGCCTGTCTGGTCTTTCCATTTCCACTCAGGCATCAAACAGCCGCCACAATGCCTTGATTAACGCCGGAACTGTCGGCTATGACTGCGCTTTGGTCAATTTACAAGCTATTTTTTATGATACTATTCAAATTTAAGGCACTTCATTTATGATTGCGAATTTTGATAAAGCATTTTTCAAACGTTAAACTCGTATGTCTTTTGTATTTGGATAGTTTTTTTATTTATGAAATGTTAAAAAATCTGAATCAATTTGAAATGTGTACATATTGACATATTATATTTTTTATATTCTACGTTTATAATTTAAAAATATATAGTAATAATGCAGATTACAGTAACAGACTAGAGCTATTGAATAAATGTCTTTGTGTTCAGATTTGCATACAAAAGATTTAGAACAAAGTGAAAGAGATGTAAATCCTGATATAAAAAAGATTATGGAACAAAAGAGTTCTTCGAGTTATTATTCAGAGATACTGTGTAATATATTATGTAACGCGTACAAAAAAAAAATCAATCATTTTTTTATTCTATGCTGAAAATAATGAATAGAATAGGAACATAATCTGAATCGACAGACGTTATTAAAAACTAGTGGCGGAAAGTGCGGCATGACGCAAGTCATCGATTCTCAGAATTACCGACTCCCTATTAAAACCGCGGCGAAAATAATATAAAAAAAATGTAGGCCCACTACTGAACCCTGTAATACTGAGCTCCCGCCTTGTAGTTAAGATTGACAGACGGAAGGGTTGAGGAGGGGGGGCGATAGGGGGTGAATTGAAAGGGAGTGGAAAAAATTATACGTGGCAACCGACGCATCTTAACTTCCGAGGTTGCCTTCCGTGCCTCGTTTGTCTAGGCGAGCGCGCTTGATTGAACCCTATCAAGTAACACTTCATACAACTTGATATTTAATGATTAAAAAGATATATATTTTTTTAATTCTACCAAATAAATATCTGTTCTTATTTATGTTTTGTGTCTTATGAATTTAGATTATCTGTTAATAAAGAAATATTGATTTAAAAAACGTATAAAAGCAGATTCAATACAAAAACTCTGATATAATTGATTACGCATTCTGAATGTACTATTTCAAGTTCTTAGGATATTTTAAATGAAACGAAAAGTGAGTATACTACTTTAAGATTCAACTTGAAGTTAAAATTTTCAATAATAATATACATTACATAGTCTTAAGTTACGATTATTGCTTATTGTTTAATCCTTAAACGAACTAGTCTATGTTTAAATATTTTCATGTAGAAATAATGTTTGTGCAGTTAGATACCAAGTGAGGTATTGTTAAGGGACCTTGTGTGGGTAGTTATGAAATGAACTAATTCACTAAGAACACCCCGCGATTGTTTACTTATGACTTTTCCACCTGTTTCTCTTCATTATACATATTTATTACTTACGGAAACCGTGGAGTCGACGTTAAACATTTTTTTTTTGAGTAATTATTTTTATTGGACTTTATAATCGACTAACTGAATGTATGTATAATACAATTAAAATAAATAGATTTAGACTAAATTTGGTGCATAAAATAACGTTTTTAATGTTAACATTTTAGTATCTTAGTTTTTTATTAACATTGAATCACAATATTTTTATACAAGTTTTTAAGCAATGAAACTCAATACAACTTCTATTTTGTTTACCTTTTTAAACATCTAATTTTAAACGAGTCTAACAAAACATCTCCCTATTTCACACATTCAAAATCCGTTCATCAATTTCATGAATTTCGAGAAATCGTAATAAAGTCGATGCAATTAAAAAAAAATAAAAAAAAATCATGTCAACTCCTTGCACTTTCCTAAGTATGAATTATGCCGCTCGGTGTATTCGTTAAGGGGCGGATCCATTCATTCTTTTTGTCCGCTGCCAGCAGTTAAGGAGGTCCGCGGAAAAGGGTAGCTCCCCATCCCCCATCCCCCCACTGAACTTGCGACTCGAGAATATTTTTTTTCTAGACTACTCGAGGACGCTGAAAATCGACACACTTGGCAGTAGTTTGTTCCGCTCGCTGCGATGATAGTTCGAGTGACTTTCGGCTTGCGGTTGCGATGCGATTTTTTTTTATTATTTTTTTTTCAAACTTATCCACGTTATCTTACAGAGTTTTCGTTTTTTCTCACTTGTGACGTTTACGCTTTTCGACGTTGTCGGTTCGGATTCATTTTTAAATTTTTAACATTAAGATTTCGAATACCATTAAAGCTTCAGTAGTATTTTAAATGGCGGTTCTGTCCTAAATTTTTTGGTGCATCTTTTAATGCTGTTTAATAAAATACGTTTGAAGAATTTATATTCATACAAATAAAACGTATTACTTTGTGCTAAAGGAATTTTACATAATATCTACAGAATAAAATTGGTTATGACAACATAATATTTTTAGGTTAGATTATTTTTAAATCCAAATATATTATTAAAATGTCATCATCAACATATGCGACTGTACAATAAAAAAACAAAACATCATAAAAAAATATATTACTACAGCAATCCATATCAATCCTAGCATAACTTAGCAAGCGCATTCTTAGCTTGCTTTGTGAGTTGCCTTGCATAAGTTTATCAAAGTACACGAAGAAATATACACGAGCTAGCAAGCTCTTTGATCGTCAGAGGATGTAAAGTCGAATGGAAAGTTGATTTGCCGTTAAGATTGGAGTGTGCAATTGCTTCTGTAATCGCCTAATAAACTTTTTAAAACGTACCAATGTAACTTTGTAGATCCTTAAACGTCGGTACAGACTATGTGGATATAAATATTTATTTAAAGAAATTTATAGAAAAAATAAAACGTTTTGGAGGTTATTAGACGAGTATTGCTAGTCTGAAAATCATCATTATCTTATGATAATTCAAAGGAATAAATCATTTCTAGCAATTATTTATTATAAAACAGATTAAAAAGATCCCAAATATGAAAGGTTATTTGTCCCTATATTATAATTGTCCTATTCAATTTCATTAAAGTAACTTTTTGTAATAAAAAACCGGTTATCGATATGTTAAAACACAGCCATGGGAACATCACTAGCGGACAAGAAGCTCGGTAAGACGGTAATGAAGTGAATTCTTCGCTCTTTGAGTCCGCGTCGACGTCGCCCGAGCGACCTCTCGCCTCACCCGCTAATGCTATCTTGAGATGCGCATTTTTATTCGCTTCCCCGTCACTAGGGATCAATGGCCAGTTCTTTTATTAAAAAAAAATATACTTCATTCCGTCATTTAAATGAACAAATTCAACAACTTTATCATTAAAGAAATTGCCGAAATTTTTAAATTTGCAATCAAATAATTAAAAACATAAAAGCAACAAGCACGATAATTATAATTTTTTAAATTATAAGTTGCCCAAATTTTCATAAGAGCGATCTCCTTGCAAAAAGTTTTCACTTGGCCATCTAATTGGAATTTGGCAACAAATTAATCTTCGAGCAAATTATAATTATTATACTTTTTAGAATAAAATCTCCGATAGTAGTAGCATTAAAATTTAATTGTCCTAATCAAAATAATATCCGAATAATCCTTATTTTTTCATAGTCCCAGACATGCTTAAGATCTTAAGCCTGCTACATACAGTTCAGTTAGAACTGTGCGTCTGTAACCGGCTTTAGACTTAATACTTGTAAAACTAATGACTCAGAGTAAATGAACGAGTATTTTTTTCTTTATTTAAGGGATCTAAATCTTCACATAAAATCTAACTGCAGTGGATATGAAATTATTCTGTATCTAAGACAACGCTACTTCAGTCATTATAGTTCAACACTTTAATCTTGATCCTCGTGGAGTTAGGCAGTGCTTAAAGCCGCTGCGTCTATCTATGATCTAGATTGTTTGGTTAAGAGTTTAAACAATTGAAAGTGCAGCAACACGTTACGTAACGAATGTAATTTATTTTTGAATAATTAACAACCCTAATTTATTAACTAAAAAAAGATTCTGAAATGTATAAAAATGTTTTAAAATGTCTTATACTAAGAAAACACTTTATAAACCACAGCTTTTTTAATCGCTTTGGGCGTTTTTGTGTATATTGCTGTAGTTTAACTTATATCTAAAACGGTTCTCATAAAATAACGATTAAAATCCCTAAGTAATATGAGACAATAATCTTTAAACTTGAAAGTGGTTACTGTCGGCTTAGGCGTAATAACTTCACTCAGGACTTAACTAATTACTTCTAGATAACGTAGACGTTAGCTTGGCTTAGATAACTTGAATAACTTGGAATGTCATGTTTCCTTAAGTGGCTTTGTTCTGTTTTATGTTCGAAACTATGAACTGTATTTAGTTTGTCTTAATATTTACTAGGAATCTGTTAAAAATAGTAAATAGTACATATTAAGAGGTGCTGGTCCTGTAACACCTGTATTTGCTGTAATGGTAAAGCGACTGCTGCCCATAGACTTCGGCAATAGTAGATGCATTGCCTACCAGTAATGGACGGAGGATACGCACATAAAGATATTTACCCTTCCTATGTGTCTTCTTCACCGTCAAAGCCATCCGTTCTTTGTAAGATAAAGATGGAAATAGAAAGGGACTAAAGAAACCACCCATCACACTTATCAGACGAAATTGTGTGATCTTCTGTGCGGTCGTGGTATTGCACCGGGTGAGCGGACCTATTCCTGCAAAGATGTTAAAGCGGGCACTACCACTGTTATAAGCAGCGAACGCTTCGCTATTTTGGCAACTTCAGGTGGCCGTTCGCACATTATTTCATGTTCGTTTAAAACATTTTAGAACCTTTAGTGAAATAATTTTTGGTACTGCCCTATTTGTTTTTTACCAAAAACGTCATATAAAACTACGCTTAATTACCAAACATTCGAGCTTGGACCGGGTTTAGTGCGATGCCGCAATTTGATCTACAAAGGCGAAAAAATTTTTAATGAAATTCCTACATTGCCGCATTGATGTTTAGACAAATAACGATGTGAGTTTCACGTTCAAAAAATATACTTTCGTACTTACGCAGTTTTGATAAAAATGATACAATGTTTTGGCTTTAGGTGTCATAGATATAATTACAATATCTAAAAAATATTAAATGCTGGCTTTGATTGCATTTTGTCGGCCAGCAATTACAAAAATAATTAAGTAGCTGTTTTTCTAGACTTTGCTATATCTTTGCCAAATTTCCACTAATAATAAATAGGTAACTTAGTATTCTCGTTTACTATTAGTTAAGTATTAGAAATACCAAAGTAAGATTTATTTTGTATAAATTCTTAGGCTGTAATTTTCTTTTAAAGTTTCATTCACTCAAACTGTATTTCGACAAGCTTATTTCTACTGCGATTGTTATTTTTTACAATACTTTTAGTCTGTGGTCTTAACTAGAAAGACGACGGTTAAAATACACTGATGAATCAAAGTTTGCATTTTTTATCGAACTTATGCTAAAGGCGTTCCCCAAAAAGTTTTGTGATTAACAGTCGCTCTAAAAAGAAATTCTTTTCATCCAAAGATTTCAAAGGTTAAATTTCGAATATGAGACTCAAAGAGGACTTTAACAGCGTTCTTAATAATCTGTAAAGTGGCCATCAGAGTATAAACAGTGAGTCAACAATTAATCCTTGCTCCAATTGCGAAACCAAGACGGTATAGGATGTGCTAAAGGTTAAATCCACGGCGTCACATCCGCGCACGCTTCCTATTTAAACAGTGTCCGCTAATTGTCGGTGTCCGTACATATATCGCGATGTTGACTTACTGTACGTACAGACTAGTGTTCAAGGTCGGAATAATCATTCACACTAATATCAAAAGTATCTGTCATACTACAATTTCATTTGTGCATTCATTTTTGGATGTAAACAAAAAAACAAATAAAAATAGAGCTATTACCGGAGACTTGTCCTTCAAGAATTAAAAAAAAAACTTTACTAGTAGTCGATAGTGTTATTCCGTTCTATGTTCTGTAACATCAGTACGTTCGTAACGAAGTATTGAAGTTAAATTTTCAAGTAAAACAACTTATTTGGAAGGTTAAATTTTGATAATAGAAGGAAAATTTGGCATTTTGCGCGCTAATTTTTTGTACTATTCGTTAGTCAAATGTGTAACAGCACGCGAAACGCGGGGCGTGAAACGAGACCGCATATTAATTGGTAAAAAGGATATATCCTTAATGAGTGATTAAGCCGCAAGACGGACGCGTTTATAGAGCACCGCGTCCGAGGTCGACAGAGATCAAAATAATCAAGATAAATATACGCTTCAATAAGATGTTTTAATCTAATTGTTTGCATTTTAACTGTACAAACGTACTTGTAACAAAGTGGATTAGTCATGATTGTCGAGGAACACAGGTAGATGTAGACTTAAAGACATTGATAGTGTGAAAGGTGACATGATCAAGAAGGCAGTGATAACTGAGATGACGGATGATAGAGTTATTTGGTGGACGAAAATCCGGTGCACCGACCTCACGGGAGTAGGATAAGATAGGGGTGATGAAATGATATTTTCGTACTTAGTAACTACAGTGCATAAAATACAAGATAGTTTACTTTTTTATACATCTTGTGGGACGTAATATTGATTGATGGGCTGCTTTATGATGAGGCAAATTTTACAAATGTTATAAATGCGAAAGTTTAGATGGATGGATGGATGTTTGTTAGAGTTCGTAGTTTAAACGGCTGAACGGACCTTGATAAAATTTCGCATAGATGTATAGGATAATATGGAAGAACACATAGGCTACTCACTTTTGTATTTTTTTTAATTCCACGCGGACGGAATCGCGGGCGAAAGCTAGTAATTTATAAAGAAGGGTGAAAACTACTAGCCTTAAATCTAGTGTAATAAAAAGTTACGATATCAAAATAGGATTTTAGTTACAAATCTGTCGTTATATAACAGACGATAATAAGTACATTTTTCCTCAATATGACTAACTAGCTTCGCCCGCGACTCCGTCCGCGTGGAATTAAATAGAACGAAAGTGAGTAGCCTATGTGTTCTTCCAGACTATCCTCTAAGTCTATACCAAATTTCATCGAAATCCGTTAAGCCGTTTTGGCTACAAACTCTAACAAACATTCATCCATCCATCTAAATTTTTGCATTTATAATATTAGTATCATTAATAAAGGTAAGGTATAATCGCCAAAAAATGCTCTTCAAGTTTAGTACGCCATCTGGTGACTTTTAATAAATATTATTTAATGACACCATTTGGAGATTAATTTAAATATATTTAATTATAATGCCGTGTGGTTTTGAGAATATATTAAATTATGAAAAGGAACAGGGTTTCAGGCGAAGTTTCAATATCTTCCTTTTAAATTATTTAAATCTCTTTGTTGTATGTATACAATAATAAAACTTTGCGAAGGTATTCAAGATTATAGGAATAATAACACTAGTGAGCCGACCTATCTCCCAATTAGTCGGCCGACCAGTCGACACTTCCGTCCGCTATAAATAAACTCGCGGCCTAGGTGTGGCGAGTAAATTAATTAGAACACATGTTTTTTACAGTTTCAACAAGAAACGTCTAAATTAACGCATTACGTATAATTGCGACCATTTACATTAATGAAACGCTTTTTTTCGCTTCTGCATACTAAGTACACGTTGAATTTAATTATGTATGTTAGTTTATAGTTGAATTCAGATTAGATACTATTGCAAAGTATGTTTTTTAAAGGTTCCAGTGTCTTAACAAAAGGCTTTATGAAAAACGGTTGTCTATGGTCACGTCTGAATATTCTAAATCGTAAATATAAATGTAAATTTAAATAATATATTCTCATTTAATACAACATAGGTATTTTATTTTTAAATATATATAAACACTAAGATCGCCACCATACTTCTCTTACAAACATTTGTACTTAGATATAGAACTAGGCATTCCTTACAAACTCTCTTAAACGTTGGGAATCGTTACTCAGCTTGCGTTGGGGGCATTAAACACCCCCAAAGGCATCCAGCCCCTACACCTCGGCCGCTAGACGGTTATTACCAGATATTACACTTATGAACAACCGCCATTAAAACTGCAAGGAAACTTATCCCGTTACATATGCATGCAGTTGCGAGCCGAGTTTGTTGTGGGGTCATTCATAACCCCCAAAGTCTGAGCGCGATACACACGAACAAAAAACATTGATAACAGGAAACAAATATTCCAAGTAATTACATTTTTAAATAAACTAACGCATGTTTGGGTCTAAGATAACAATAGCTAATTAGGTAGGTTAAGCCGGAATTTATGCACAATTTATTAAAAAAAAAACACTCGACTAACTCTAATAAAACTTTAATAAAATAACTCCTAGCTTATATCTACGTTAGCGCTGTCCGTGTGTCACGAACTTATCTAGGATCAGGGACAGACTTCGATATACTTTGGAAGGCGGCCAGAAGTCTTTTTGGCCTGAAGAAGTCGTTTGCCACAAGTTCTGTAATGCTCAGTGTTTAGTGACGCGTTCTGTAATTGTACAACGCGACACTGCTATTTACTTTGAAACTATGCTTCTAAAGAATTAGTGCTAGAATTCGCTAGATTCGGTGTTTACCGAAACAGTAGTGTAATGGCACGATCTAACTGTGAAATTGACACATGTTGTCTCGGTTTTTCTCCAAGGTATCAAATGGGATGGCAATATTTTTATACACGCAATTCGACAGTTCACTCCCATAGTCCCATATAATAAACTATTGAAGGACACGAATAAAAAAATATGTACGATAAAAAAATGTTCACATTTTTCACAAGTTTAAACTAATATTACAAACATGTTAAATAATATTATATGGACGGATGGATGTATGTACGGCTGAGAGAGTCTCGAAACTGGGTACAGATGTAGAACATAGTCTAAAAGAACACTTAGGCTACTTACTACTAAAATCTAGACATTAATGATTAATTATTAAGAGCTATAAAGAGTTATCGGTTTACGTAAAGTACGTAAAGTCCATCGACAATAGCTTATAATTTTCTTTCGAAGAAATGAATCACTAAAGCGACCTGTCCACCCATCTTGTTAACGTAATGTAATACTAAAGCACGCGTGGCAACACCTTACGTTTGTAGTAAGCCTTAATATTAAATATTTAATGATAAAATTATACAGTACATCAATTGGAATACTGGATGTCGTTGCATTAGGGGACATTTGTTGACTTTCTGATTTTATTTCTTTTAACATAAACGTGCGCTAAGTTAATTTAGCAGTTTCGCGTTTTAAACTTCTTCTGCGGTTTTAATTATAATTGATATCCAAATAAAGGTAGACCCAGAAAGAGATGGATGGATTGCGTGAAAGGTGACATGATCAAGAAGAGAGTGATGACTGAGATGACGTACGATAGACTTATGATATGTGGAGGACACAAACCTGTTACGCAGACCCTACAAGAGTAGAATAAGGAGGAAGATGATTCAAATATCTATTTGGTTTATTAAATTACCAATATCTCAAATTATTTTAAATCGCTCATCAGTCGTCGCGCTGACAAACTTGTACGCACTCGAACGAGCAATTTAGCTATTAGGGACGGGGTTCCGCAGCAAGGAGCGGAACCGCCTGCTCAATTGGCCGGGCTAACGAGGAAACAATCTTGCACGCGCACCGCTTGCGCCCCGACTCTGCTCGATCTCCGCGCCCGGCTCATCGCCGGCGTTCACACTGCGTTATGCGATGCTGGTAGATAGCATATTTAATGAGGATACTGAGTATTTCCGATTTCCAGAAGTCCTGAATATTGTATAGCTTTTGATTAACTGCTCGTCTATAACACACACATAAAGATGTTACTGACTTTTGACTTTGATAGTTTAACTTAGGTACACAAACCTTAAGTTAAATCGCTTGGGGACAGTACGAAAAGAAAAAGATTAAAAATCTTCTTTTTTTCAGTAATTCTGAGACGAATAAATCTTCGTATAGAGTAGACAATTTTTGCAACAAATACCGGAATCTTTTTTTTTTCAATCAAAGCAAATTCAGATCGTTTAACTATACGTCCCCTTACTTCGTCGTCACTTTAGTATGGAGGAAGAGACAATTTGAACGCGTGGAAGTAGTGAACAGTTGGTAAGCAAGTGGCGGTGCAGGCTAATGGGTTCGGGATGTTTTGACGAGCCGTCTCGACCGGCTAGGATGTCTCTATTGAGCCAATTGCTTCAATATGCTCCCAGCTTTACAATCACCGTTACGTTACCTATTGCTTCTAATAAATGACATAATATTAAAATTCTGGCAAGTATACATCTTCTGATATTATATTTATAAAGAAAAAAAACAATTTATCACAAAAAATGTTAAAAAATATTAGTTGACTTTGTTGCTCCGCTTATTAAAAACTTAACTTCTATCACACATTCATGGATGGACGGATTGATGGATGGATGGATTAATGGATCTATTTTTTATATTAGTAAGATTTTGATGAATCAAACGTGACCTATTAAAATAACTCTGCTATACCTAACGAATTTAATAACTCAAACATTAAAAATAACTGGTTACTAAATTGACATTCGTAACGACAATATACGAGTAATCTAAATTCAAACAAAATGTTCGGCTTATCGGCAGGATGTTAAAAAAAAATACTTTATTCTTATAAGTTGAACCGTAAAAATGATATTTAACTCCCTAATGACCGCCTAAACTTGACGGAAATGTGAATAATATAAAACGAGATAAAATGCAATGTTTTCCTTTAAAACAACTGGTGTTTCTGGTGTTGATAAGAAACATGCCAGATGTGACGCGGGCTTTGTACTGTGGCCTATAGGAGGAACTCTCACGGATAAACAAACGACAACAAAATCATAGATAACTTAAACTTCTTTTTTACATACAGATTATTATCTACAAAAGTTTGTTGCAAGTTTTGACTAAATAAACTATAAGATAGGGTCATCGTCTCTAAAATCCCTCTCACATGGGACACAAGGTTTTGGAAATGTGCGTTACACTAAATATATAATTATCTACATTTATTACTAATAATAATGTTATGTAATAATGTAAAATATACCTATAAAATCATAAACTCGCCTACCAGGAAGGAATTGAAACTTCGAAAATGATGTCACAAGGTTTTTCCACTTCCGATATTATTTCTTAATTAAATTTTAATTCGAAAAGAGTCCATGTGTTATCTATACTAATATTATAAAGAGAAACTCTGTTTGTTTGCAATGAATAGGCTCAGAAACTACTGGTCATATTTCAAAAATTCCATCACAGTTAGAAAGATAAATTATCTGTGAGTAACATAGTCTATTTTTTTCATTTCTTTTTAAAATTACATTGTCTCCGTCTGGCTGCCATTTCCTTTATTGCATTTCTTTATTATTATTTTTAGATTTCACGCTGACGGTGTCGCGGGCAAAAGCTAGTGGAAAAAGAATAACTCACACATTAAAAAATAATTATACTTTAGTTTGATAGTATAATAAGATTTCGCCATACTCTTGTAACTTAAACATGTTTCAATGAAACCCGATATCGTTTATCAGTTTTCTGTACGGTGCGATAACACCGAGCCTGAGCGTTTCGCAATTTTGTATCAACACGATTGGTTTACATTGTCAAAATACTCATGCAGAAACATCCTGCTGTCCCTCTCACTCTCTTGAATAAAAACAGAGATGACTATATATTTTTATATAAGTGTTTATACTACTCTCAATATAAACCGCAGTATTGTTTAAATTGTTTACAAAAATATTTTAATATATCACTATCTCATATATTTCATAAAAGTTATGGTTTTTGGCATTTACACGTCTGCAATAACATTTGTCTTAAACGAGTCGTTTCATAAGCATCGTGTACTATCCGACAGTCTTACGCTTAAACTCCAATTTCTATTACTTAATTTAAATTTAATCAGAGTTTAATTGTACCCTATCGTTTGGCGCTGGTGCATATTTATCATCATCATCGTCATCATCTCTGCCTTATCATACGCCCGTATAACTATAATCTGTCATCTCAGTCATCACTCCCTTCTTGATCATGTCACCTTTCACGCAAACATCCATATCTTTCTCGGTCTACCTCTACCGGTATACCACCACTCATAACTAACGTCCTCCTTGTTCCTCATGACATGCCTATACCATATTGTTACTTTTATGTCGTTTCTATTTTCAGCCATAAGAAGTATATTATTTATAGTTAAAATAGAACAATTCGTATAGTTATTATATTTCAAACAAAGAGTCATCAAGGCTTCCCCACACAAAGGCGTCCTCTTGCATGCGCCATCACAGATACGGGGCGGTCGTGTCCAGTATTGGCCATATGTCACCAGCGATACCGCGCTGTAGATAATGACGACTAATAAGTGCCTGTCTTCCAACACCACTAGGGATGTTACTCTATCGATATCAACGTATAACTAAACGTATAACGGTTTTTACTGATATAATCGCGTGTAAGAAATCGTACATAAGGTAAATTACTGCAGGAATCATTTATACTAATAGTACTAGTAGCAATCTGTACTAAACAGATTTAAATATAAAATAAAATAAAAAAAGAATATAAACATGATTCGACATAATAAAAATAAAAATAATTCGACCTGGTGGACAAAATTGCGCTTTTTGTGAATAGACGTGTATTTTTTACGTATATTTTTGTTAATAGTGATAACAGCGTCAAGGACCAGGTTAATTTTGTTCTAACACGTAAACGGATGCTGTTGTACGGTTGTATAGTCTCTTTGTTTTTTTTTTATCGAAACTTTAGTCTCGATAGTCGATAATCATATCGATAAAAAAGCGGCACATCACTGGGCGGTCCCGCGACGATGCTATCGCCAGTTTTTATTCTCGTGATATCCAGCGATAAGGTCGAAATGTCCTTTTTCATAGAAGCACAGTAATGGCCCAGAAAGCACGCTATGCTAGCTTCATCATTTATGCATGTTGATTGCTCCGACTTCACCCTTTACTGGCTATATACATTTTCTTCATATTTCCCTGACAAACACTAAATATCTGTAATAACGATTTAATGTACACTGAATAAATAATTATGTATACAATTTTGTTACAAAATTGACACTGATATTACGCATGTAACCTTATTTTGTTATGGGTTCCCCTCTTATATGTACTACATATACAGTTTCATATCTTATACGACATTATTTTGCTTTTTAATGTGCTTTTTGTTGTCACGTAAAGTAAACAACGTGATGTATTTAAGACATAAATCTATACTAACATTATAAAAAGAAAAGATTTGTATTTCGTATATATTGAAATAACTCAAACAATACTCGGACAATTTAAAAAAATCTTTCACTGTTTAAAAGGTAATTTTTCTGTGAGTAACATAGCCTATGTATTTTTATTCTTTTTCTAATTTCACGCGGCTGAAGTCGCGGTCAACAGCTAGTATTTAATATTCCTATGACCCGGAACGTTACATGGGTGCAACGAATTAGGTAAGACTTATAACATTCTGTTTAAAGAACCCCCCCTTCCTTAAATAATCTAAAAATATATACAAATTAGACTATATTAATGGGAGTTCTATACTAGATTGTTATCGTCTAACCTAAGTTATTATGAGAAAGAATGAGGACTAGGTTTTTTGTTCAAATGACAATATGAAAAAACATTCAATACTTCGCGTCACACGCAACGCTGGTGACCTATCTTGTACTCGTGGATCTTTATTCTTTTGCCTTGGATTGTCACCGTGCGCCATTTTGATTGTCAGACGTCACGAATCACTACATCGTTTACACTACATCCTTTAAATCTGAATTAAATGTACACCTTAATTACTAATAATTGAAAACTTACCTGCATCGTTGGCACCTTTTACATCTGACATCAAAATTTTAATGGAATTTAGAGTTTAAGTGTGACCTTATCATTTAAAATCCTGTCTGTCTTGTTTTTTTTCTTTTATATTATTCTACTACGTAGGTTTTACATATTTTCAGCCAGAATTAACTGCAATTGCCTCGTATCTTACCTGCTCAGATATCCTTGTTTGACTATACGTGCGTACATCGGTTATCATTCTTGTATAATTACTACAGTAAATGACAATTTCCTTACGTTAATTGGCATTACGAATAATTTGTATTATAATATAGACAAATGGCAGAATTAATTAAGGATATGTATTATATTCTAAATATATATTTATTCTTGTTACTACAACGATAAACAGAAATTACGTCTACTTATTCTAATATGTTTGATACATTCAAAAAATAATAATAATATGTCTTCTTAATGATGGTACCATAGCGTGCCACGTCCGGCATATGGTCAAAATGACCATAAGTCACCGTTTAAATTGTAAACGCAAAGAATAGATAATGTAGTATAATTGCAAAGGGTGCAACAATTTCCCACGCATTCCTACACAGCGAACTTCCCCCGAAGGGTGGCACGTAGGAAATGACCGCTGTGGCATATGGCTCTACCGATATCTATCTTATAGTCTCATTATTTAAATTCATTGCTTTTAGTTTTAAGTTTTAAGGTAAATAATATTTAGTTTAAATAAAAAGTAAATTACCTTTTATTTCATTTTATATGTGTACATGATCACATCTAGGTCAGACTACAATCCATACTAATATTATAAACAGGAAAGATTTGTATTTTTGTATTTTGTATGTATTGAAATAACTCAAAAAATACTGGACCGATCTCAAAAATTCTTTCACCATTAGAAAGGTCATTTTTCTGTGAGTAACATAGGCTATGTTTTTATTATTATTTTAATTTCACACGGGCAAAGTCGCGAGCAACAGCTAGTTATTTATACTTCTACACTAATGTTTAAAGAGGTAAGAATTACATTTTTGTATGTATTGAAATAACAGAAAAACTACTGGGCCTATTTATAAATTATTACACCATTAAAAGCTACGTTTTCACTGGATAACATAGGCCATATTTTGTATTACTTTTCTAATCTACGCAGGCGAAGTCGCGAGTAAGAACTAGTTTTAGATATATCGAGATAAAACTAAATGATAATTTAAGTGTCCATTCATATCTAATGCCTTGAAACGATTATAAGCAACGAATCATTTCCCGCGCCTTATCCGTCATTTTATAAACCGTCACATTTTGGCCTGTAGTACTGTTAAACTAGATTTTTTGTTCTCATGTAATTTATAATTCTAACTTCTGAAGCAGTTTTAAATTACAATTCCTAAAGCTCGAGTTTAAATAGCAAATATAGCTCTCAGTACAACCTTACCTTTAGGTCGAACTGTAACGAACTAAAGTCGACATAACTCTAATTCCAACTACTCCGTCCTTGACTGGTTTATACTAAAGTTAATTCTAATTTATGAAAATAACCAACGTAAACGTTTCGCTCTACAATTTTCATAAAATTCGCTGTACCTTTTGCTTAAACTTCTAACGAAAAAGACCTATAATTTGAGTTCGAAAACCAAAAAAAAAATATATGTTACAAACCCGTTAGTAACTTAGTTACAAGTGCACGGTGCTTGTTTACATCGGGAAATGTTGTTTTTTTAATTTCATGAAACTCGTTCGCGTGTTATCGTGCTGGAGACGGAAAGGAAATATTTCCGGAAAAATTAGACGCCGCCTGGTGGTGTATAAGGGTGCGAACACAAACGATCTATCAATAAATTCTAATATTTTGTTTTCGTTGTTTTTTAATGTTCCTTGAGATATTACAAACTAAGAAAAGTTTTGTTTTTAATCTTTATTGTAGTTCCTTGTTATCTAAAATGGTAATATCTATGGTAAGAGAACAGTGACCAGTGATACGTGTTGTAATTTTTTGTCCCTTTCAGTTCTTTTTGACAAAGCAGAGATAACAATATGTAGAGAACTCCAGATAGTCGAAATCCAGAGATAGATTTAAGAGCTTAGATATTGTATGAATCTTCCCTAAGGTTCCGTGAAAACTACAATCAATTGATTTCAATAAAATAAACAAGTTAAACAATATCAAGGTTTTATTATGATGCAAAGTTATGACGTACAGGTGTAAGGGACAAAATTAAGAATTGCGTTACAATAATAATTGTTTCCGTTATGGTAATGGCATCGACAACGTGAGGCGCGCCCCTAGCGCCCCTCGCGGTGCGGTATGAAATCAACAGGTCGTGTCCGCATCGCATGCCTCTAGTGCCCCCAACGAGCCCCTTTACACACATACGATATTATTTTATTTTTAATTTAAGAATTATCTTATATATCTAACCTTAGATTTAACATACTAAAAATTGATGCTACATTTTTTACATTTTAATAGCAACCCTAAATTTTAGGGTTGTCAAAACTTTAAGCCTAGCTATGCACATATATTTGCGTAATCGTGTTCATCTCTAATAACTTCTAATATTTAAATTAACATTTTTTTCTTTCTAAATATGAAAGTCATACACTGAAGTCTATTTTCATCGTGTTAAAGGGTCGATATAAAACAAATAAAATTTACCGGAGTCGGAGTGACTAAGGGCCCTCCGATCGCAGTCCGCGGTCACAGTTTGACAACGCATTGCTTATTCATGACGTGGTAATTATCGGAATTGTCCAGAGCCGTGGAATTACAATACATGACATTTTTAATATTAAATAACGCCAGACGACTTTCCACCGCCCGTGTTTTTTATGATCCAACTAAATTATTTGTCAGACACTGTCTGTCAGATTCGATACTCTGTATTGGTGTGTGTGAAATACCACAGATTGGATATCAAGTGGTAAATATTTATTTATGTTTTTTTCGTAGATAGGACTTTCGATAAATTATGCAAAGATTTGAAAAATAACTTCAGGTTTTTAAAGATCTATTTCTCTTTCATCTTGAATTCTAAGACCTTCGGAGATAATTTATAATTCCTCTTTGGGAATTAACGCAATGAATTTTTATATCTATACTAATATTATAAAGAGGAAAGATTTGCATTTTTGTATGTATTAAAATAACTAAAAAAAAATAGCCGATTTCAAAAAATTATTTACCATTAAAAAGCTACATTATCAGTGTGTAACATCGGCTACATTTTTTTTTTAATAATACGCGGGAGAAGTCACGAGTAACAGCAAGTTTTAAAAAAATTAAGTATTTTGTACAGACTTTACCGTCTAATGGGTACCAACTAGGTCCACTTAATGGGTACATACACCTAGGTGTTTGTACAGCGGCCGCGGAGGAAGCGGCGCGTGACTCCGCTGGCATCGGAAGTCATCCGCTATTGATATCATCTCATTGTGCCGGCAAATTGCGGCCGGATGTTGGAAGAGACGGCGGGCGCGTCTCCATTGCCTCGCTAAGTTACGTGACCTGGAACAGTGCCTCAGAAAAAAACATTTATACTATTAGTAAACGTGTTTGTAACTGTACTTCTTGAGATTAAGATACTCGTATATGACATTTCTTACGGTAGTTAATTTTTGACTGTTGAGACTTTGAAATTAAAATACCTAAAACTACTTTGAAACTCTAGTAAGCACCGATTATAGGCTTTATTTTAATTCTAATAAGAAAAATATTTTATTATTTTTTCTAATCATGTTAAAGCTGACCTATTTCCGTCATAATCATATCTTAATGAGAAAGTGTAAAAATGTGAAACTTAAAATGTATGTTCATGTGGTTGTTAATTCATGTGATGTCGTGTAGCAATGGAGTCGCGCACCACACCGCGTGTCTCACAGAATTATTTCTGACATTTTTAGACTCATTGTCCTCCCTGAATACGGAGTCACGCTCCAAAAGAAATTAATGCCGTTGGTACATACGCCTTTGTTACCTGATGTCGCATATTCACCCGCCGTGTGCCGCCTAACGCCCAGCATCCTGGCTAAAACGTACCGCCTACAATAACGTTACTGATTATTTCGTACTTAAGATCTACTTATTTATCTTATAGGAATCTTTACTGTAATTAATATTAATGCTATACTACAGTTCAATTTAACATAGAAAATATTTTGTACTTATAAGAATTTTCTGATAAGGTTTATGTCTTGTAAGACTTTATCTTCGTTTAAATTATTATGTTTAAGGATAAGTTGTCCATGAAAATGCCGTTATGTCTTATTACGACGAACTCTAGTTTCTTAATTAGTGCATTTTTAATATTTGTTCATAAAAATGCGCCATTAATAAATTTAAAAAATTAGGTTTCTTATCTTAAAATGATACAAATATACAAAGGTATACCTACAAATAATAATTTTATAAAAAAGATAAATCTACAATTTACAATGTAATTGAAAAAAAAACAATTGAATTTACATGGTGTATTCGAGGTATTTTTAAAAAAATTGGAAAGTTGCTTTTTGATATTTGTTTGCTATGTGGTCATAATGATGCGGCTTGGCGGAGCGCGCGCGCTCCCCGGCGCGCACAGGCAGGTGTGCAGCCCCCTCTTGTTGCAGAGCGCGCGCTCCGGCGCCGCCGCGGGGCCCTGCCCGCCGCCCGAGCGCCCAATCGCGTTCCGCCGTGCCAGTGATGTCATCGGAGGAGGAGGCCGAGCGCGCGCCCTACTCCGATAGACTGCTCAAGAAACACAAACGCGTCAGACAGCGCGTGGACGCCGGCGAGCCGCGCAATTCTTACTCGACCCTCGCGACGAACGGACCGCCCGCGCGCGTCGCACACATGAGCGGCGGACTGTACGGCGCCATCTTCGACGGCCGCCAACACTTCGGGCTGTTCGCGCCCGGATACGCACCGGCGGAGATGCTCAATGAGCTGCTGGGCCGCGCGCCGCGTCCAGACGACGCTGGCGACGACGCGCCCGCCGGTGACATCGCGCACCGCGTCCTGCGCGACATTCTTCAGAGTCGCAAGAAGGAACTGCTGCGCCTATCCCCGGACAACAACAACGTGCTTGCTGATAACAACAACGAGCCTAAATTAAAGCGCTCGCCTGAGCGACCTGCCTCACGCGATTCGCGCCCCGACTTAGACGACGCGCTGCTCGCGCTTGAGAGTGCCGGCGACTCGCGCACCTCGCCGCCGCTTGCGCACCCCGAGCCTCTGCTGGCGCCCAAGTCCGAGCCCGAGGACCGCGACAGTGACGTGCAACGCTCCTCACCGCGACCCCTCGATGTGAAACGTGCCCGTGTTGAAAATATAGTGTCGACGATGCGCTCGAGCCCCGTGCCGCAGCAGCCCCAAGTTAACGGCTGCAAGAAGCGGAAATTGTACCACCCGCAGCAGCACGACGGTGCGGCAGAGCGGTACGGCACCAGCCATGGCGGCAGCGCGCGCACAGTGTCGGACGATTCGGAGGACGATGGTGAGCGACCCATACAACAAAAGTTAGTAGAAAAAAATGCTTTAAAATCACAGTTAAGGACTATGCAAGAACAGTTAGCTGAAATGAAAGAAAAATACTTGGAATTGTGCAATCGTATGGGACATGAATCGGAGACTGTAGATAATGATGGTGCGTCTAGTGATGTAGAGCAGACTGAAGACCCGGTGCCGAAATCGGAGCCTCCTTCGCCCGCGAAAGAAGTGCCTCCTCCGATTCAAACTAGTGTCGCTCCTAATGTGCTCACTCAGGTGATGAATAAAATGATGTCTGCGAAGATCCATGGGCATGGTGTACCGCATCCACATCTCCCGCCCAGTTTTAACGGTGCTCTACCTCTCATACCTCACATGCCTCCTAATGAGCATATGCATCCTCAACATCCACACCAACACCTTAACAATGCGGCAGCCATGTATGCTATTAATGTTGGCCAGAAGCTGTTTCTAGAGCAAGAGGCTCGAATGAAAGAAGTCGCGGAGCAACAGCAGAATAGCCAGCAACAGAGGCCGCAGTCCACTCAACATTCTCCACAACAGAGGCAGCTGGGACCGACTCCAAAACCACCTATGTCCTCTGAGCTCGCCGATAGACTAGATGCTCTACGCAGTAATGCAGGCTCCGTGGGCCCCGTCTCGGGTGCAGATTTAGAAGGGCTAGCCGAAGTACTTAAAAATGAGATCTCAGCGTCCTTAACGACGTTGATCGATTCCATCGTCACGCGATTTGTGCACCAGCGCCGAATCTTGGGCAAGCAATCGGAAGCGGCAGCGGCTGCGGCAGAGCAGTTAAACAAAGACTTGATGCGAGCAACGCGGATGATCGAGCGGAAATCGCCGACACTGAAACAAGAGCGAGTGTCGGGACAGATGTCAGGTAACACCCCTGTTCATCACCAGGGCGCACCAAACGGTGTGCCATTTATGACACACAATCAGTTGTTGATGAGTCAGATGAACGGCCCGCGAGCACCAGGCGCGGCGTTTCCGCTGCACGGCGAGGCTAGCGGGCCTGGCCACGGCGCTCACGTTCGCCCTCCCACAGGAATGTTCCAGACGCCGCCGAAACTGGGTCCGCTGTACGGCCCCATGAACGGACACTACGAGCGCGAACCCAATCCCGAGCAGAACGAGGCCCTCAGCCTTGTCGTAGTCCCTAAGAAAAAGCGGCACAAGGTCACGGACACGAGGATCACGCCTCGTACCGTCAGCCGGATCCTGGGCGAGGGCGTGGGACAATCTCCCGAATCCCCATCTCCACGACCGTTCCCGGGGGGCATGGCGCTGCCGACATCCGTGGCGATACCGAATCCATCGCTGCACGAGAGCCAAGTCTTCTCCCCTTACTCGCCTTTCTTCGGAGCGGGAGGTGGGCTGGCCCGGTCCCCGCCAGCGCCAGAGCGGGACTCGCCACCACTACCGCACCCACCAGCGCTGCTGCACCCCGCGCTGTTAGCGCAGCACGCTTCGCCCGACTACCTACGGCACCATCACGCGCTCAGCCACAGCCTGCCCGGCCCACACCACCCGCAGCACATGGATACGCAAGACCCGCACTCCGACTGCAACTCCACTGACCTCGGCTTCGACGGAGCGCAGCCTACTATATCCTTTTCAATACTATAACTTAATATTATCTTAGGTATTTTCATTAAATAGAAAACATATTAGTTTCGAGTTTCTAATAGTAACATACATACCTGCTTAGTTGTAATGCTGTTACCACATAAGTCAAACGGTGCGGCATACGCCCACGCATATCTTATTTCTGTAGTATTTAACCTTACGACTGCCGCCACCTGCTTCCTACTTACTAGATGGTATTATACGACTCTAGAAGCCCGACAAATGCTGCGGTTTCTACAATATACATATACTCCACACGTATGCATGCTAGCACTGTGGAAGACTCGTAGTCTTGAGGAAAATTAATTCATTAGGAAGAGAGAATACATTGTTGCATTCGTTTACTTGCAATTAAAATATTTCAAGTATTACGTAAATATTTACAAGAACTGGGATAGATTAATAAAACTAAATGCCGACAGACATCGGCTAAGGTACTTTATAAGATTAGATGCAAACGGATTAAGTGTTGTGGTGCTTCGCGAGTCAGTCCACGTAATAGTGGGATATAATCAGATTTAAATCTACTGCCCGCCCTGTCTTTACATTTCTTACTTTATATGTCGGCCATTGTTCCATAAACTTAAAGCTGATAGTGTTGTATCATAAACCTAATTTCATTTAATCACTGACAACTTTAAATGGACAGGCTAGAAGATATGCTTATGTCTATTTTCGCGGTTTCGGTAGCTTTTGGTAGCGGTGCGAATGCAAATTAATAGAGATAATCAACTGTCACTGTTAACAGGCGCGTTAAAGGCGGAACGAAACAAATGCAGTCTAAGCAATTTAACTATCTATTTATACAGATCAGTGTCTCTGTTTAGTATAGTTTAATGTAACGCTTTATTTTTCATTCCATGTTAAACTTATTAAACTTTTTATCCATAAACATTAAATAATCGTAAACTTAAATTCCTCGAGTTATCGAAGTTTTTTAAAAAAGGTCGTAGGTTATCATTACTGGTAATTAAAATATACTAAAACATTTTAACAGCTATTTTTAGTTCAATTAGTTTTTTATGATTGTTAAACTTCAAAATTACAATAACAATTTCAAAAATTTATTCACTAAAGTGCAAAAGAAACCATAATAATGGCACCGGAAATACACAAGTACTTCCGGTTTGCTTATATGATCCATCTTGTTTTTTTTAAATTGTATTTTACGTCATCAATTAAACCAATGAAATCCATAACTCCATTGCACTCTTCCACACTGACGCCGATGCACCTCCGGAAAGCAAAGCTGATGTTCTTCTGGGTACGGTATCCAAGTTCTGCTGTCCTCAAGATGTACTTCCCCGACATCAAGTTCAACAAGAACAACACGGCGCAGCTCGTCAAATGGTTCTCCAACTTCCGGTGAGTTTATTTTTATTTATTTAAATGTTCATCCGAGTTATTAATAAAATTAACTCCAATAACAAACTATACCACGGAAACTATATAATTTTTATATGCATACTATGGTTAATAATATTAATAAATTCTATTTCTTTCTATTAAAAAATATTAATCTATATAAAATGTATTATTCATCAAATAGTTATGTAAAATGAAATGTGCGATGTTGCGGTTTATTGTCCAATTAAAATTGTTTTAAGGTAGAATATTTAAGCTCATTAAATAACCGCCAATTGCGATTCCTGTTATAAGGAAAATCGCACACACTATTTAACGACTGAAAAGTTTCCTTCTTTTATTCCGTAATTATGCATCTTAATAATTAATTTATATTATTTAAATATACAGAATTATTACACTTTCTTCATTCCTTTGCATTTTTGTATTATTTTCGTTTGACAATTCTTTTAAAACGTTAAACGATTCGTTAACAGCAATTAAGGCGCCTTCTCAGACCGTGCTCTAATCCTATTACTCGATAATAAATCGTTAAGGGGTGTAAATACACTATTTCCTAATTTTAATCGAAGGAAGGGACAACCCTAAAACTATTGAGTGGGGGTGGGAATGTAAATATTAAATTACCTTTCAAATCTCAACAACAAACACGTGAAATATGGGTAATTTAAAAAACGTATTCTCGTATTACGGATGTCCATGGATATCGTTAATCACCAACCACTTGATCCCGTCTTTTGTAAAGAAAGCAAATCTATCTATACTATTATAATAAAACGTAAACACACACTTCTTTGTGGCCTAGGATGTCAGCAATTACAGCATATTTTTGAATAATTCTTTTTTGAATAGAAAGCCCTACACTTACGTCACGCTTTAGGCTATATATTTTCACGTCATTAAACTTAGGGGTAAATATTTTGGATAAAGACCCTAATGTGGGAAAGAGACCATAAGTTGCTGCCAACATCAAGAAAGCAAGGCTGCCATGGTTTGTCACGTCATGTCATTTTGACATTTGCAATTGATAATTTGACACATGTAAACAATAAAATAAAATTTTCATAATTTTATGCGGATAAAGTCGCACGGGAACAGCTAGTAGTTTATATTTGCGGGTATCACAGGTATATCATGTCCATGTAAGCCTTACACTAAAGATTAAAAAGAAAATAGTAATGGAGTTATTACAGCCAGTAATAACAGAATAACATATAGGCATAATTATTAAATTATATAAGAAAATGTGTGGTTCTAACATGTGGTTTTATAATAGGTATGTACATTAAATTGCTCGTCCAGTCTTTAATTTGATAAACAAGTATATAGTATTTTTCCTCGTACAAACCACGTATAACCAAGGAGTTATAATTAATAATTCTTTTTGGTTACATAATTTTTAATAGAATGGTAACATCGTACTGCAAGTAACGGAAAAGTCCCCTTCAGTATTGATTTGTACTCGACTAATTTTCGCGTTATCTAAGCCGTGCGATAAGGGACACCTGCTATAAGCCGCGTGCTTCTATGATAACACTTCCCCATCTTTGCCTACCTACATATTATCATGGTCTATTCTGAAACGTTCGACACTTACGCAATTTATAACAATAAAGGGTGCCTAACCGTTCGAAAAATTATCGACTGATTGGAGAATACACGCTTATCGTATCTAACACTTCAGTCATATCGATATGTTTTATATCTCAAGCTTGTCGTATCTTTTAGATAAAAGGAATGCTTTGTAAAAGCTTTGATAACGTTATTTGTTATGTTGGACGTCGCGATTGAAATTTTTGCTTGTATGTTCAATTTTTTGTATGAACTTTTCCTTCAATTATTGACACAATAAACTGGATAATAACAATTCATAATTAGGTTAGAAATAAGATAAATAATCGTATGTTCTTTTGAGCAATGCAACATGTAATCGATTCATCAAGGTTGATAGACTTTTTCATGTCATCCATTCCATTTAAAATTTAAACTTTTCTTGGACACTGACAAAGTTGTCAACGCGTTCGATTCTTTTTACCTGAACTTTGTCCGTGCTTTGTGCCCCTAATGGTGGTATTATGGACATCGGAAAGCGGTCATTTCCTTCGCGATAAACATCTCTGAAAGGGCGCTGAAAGGGCGAGGGCGTTTCATAGGCGCACGGAGGGCAATTACAAGTCGGTCAGGACTTCAATAATGAATGGCATTTTAAAATTAAATCGATTTTCAAAACTATATGAATACGGATAAAGTTTTTTTTTTTTTCAATTAAATTTAAATTTTCTTCAATTAAATTTCCATTAGAAATAACTATTACTACTGGAATATTTCAATGTACTATTTTTGACCAATTATTATTACTTTGAAGTCGGTGTCAGTCAATGTAGATTCATTACTTAATCGTTACTGTTTCAATGGTCAATTGTTATGGTATAAATATAGAAAGCCTTACGTATAAATATCACTGCATACCTCGGCTGACACCGACGTCAAAGTAATAATAATTGTACAATATAGACATAACAGCTACAATATACGAGTATAATAAGGGAGGATTACTATTTTCAAGGAATTATTTCGTACTTTTTAGTGTGCTGTTTTTTTTTTGAGAATATTTTGTTTTTAGTGTATTTTGTTTGGAAGTCGATTTTGTTTTTTTATAAAAAAAGTTTATTTTTTTATTTGAATCTACAAAAAGGAAAGTATTCGTTTATACTCGTAAATAGGAAAGATTTTATTCTTTATATTGGACAACTAAAATAAAATCGATAAAAAGTGTAATCTGCGGGGGCGTTAATTGTTGAACAGTTATCCTATCGACAGCACATAAACAGTTTATATGAACATTTCAATCTAAATATAGTCTTAAATAACTTAATTACTCTTATTTACTCGCAATATCCGTAGATTGTTATATTAAATTTAATATCATTAACTTCAGTAAATATCAGTTTAGGCTATTTTTCGTATATATAAAAAATTTAGTACGCAATAAAGTATAACCGATTAAAAAGTTCTAACACGGGTAGCCATCATCGATAAACGACAGGGATAATTACACCAGTAACAGAACAAACTTTTTTTTTTAATTAAGTGCAACACAGAAGCCGGAACACATTGAGCCTCATTACGCTTTTGTCTTTTTTTCTTTTGTCATAAAGATAAGAAGTACATTCAACGGATAACTAAAATATACGACAAACAAAATTATTATTTCATTCATTCGTCAATGAAATAATAAATCAATTTTTAAAGCTCTTGAATATAATCAGATTTAAAACTATAGCTATTCATAATTGATTACAGTTAGTATGTTAAAGTAAAACTAACATCATAAATGCGGGTATAAAAAAAGTTTCCAGCCTTTGTCGATGGTTAGTAAGAAAAGAACAAGCGCAGTAATGGCCACTTGCATGTAGGCCTCAAGAACACTAATGTCGAGAGCGCTCCTTTTGCCCTTTAAAAAATCCTTCTAGCTTTTCTTCCGCGACACCTTTTTATAAAGCCAATGTAATACCGTAAAAAATAATTTCGAATAGAAAAATTATATTTTAAATTTGAATAAAAAACTGTAGGTGGCAAGACTTCGCACTCAAAGTTTTATAGATGTTTTCATGTGCCAACAAATTTGTATCCACATACAAACGTTGCCACATTTCTCAACGCGAACGAGGAGAGTCTTTTAAGTCTCCGGGGGCAAAACAAACATCCTTCACTCAAAGTCGATGCAAAGACAAATTCTTTTGGCGCGCGAACTCAAAGAAGTACGCGGGCCGCAAACAAAGAGTCACTCGTGGCATTAGCCGGCGCGGCGACGATGGCTCTAATTAGCAACGGTGACTCGCTTAAGTTATTTCGCTTAATTAAGTTGCGCAAAAGTGGTCTGCGGCCGGCCCGCCACAGAAGGCGCCGTAAATTGTTAGAATACGGGCAACACTCCAATTAATCTTTTTACACATCCAACTAGTCGCGTGAGGGCGTGCACTTAGACCAGCCGAGCCTCAAACCTTTTTAAGCGTTCACACGAGCGACTAGTTACCGCGTACAATGTGAATGCGGACTGCGGTGCGTCCCCTCGCGCCGCGACACACCGCGCGCCTCACCACACACCAGCCACGACCACACGAACATTTTGTGTCAACATTCTGCTGCACTGACGACGACAATGTACCTACGAGACGAGCACAACGCTAGGCGGAGCAGAGACGAACTCGACGACAGATAGTGTGGCACAGCCAGCGAGACGCGAACGCCAACCGCATCAACGATTCACATTTAATGTCTGCCAACGTTTTACTTCATATTTAATTACGCACTTAATAAACATTTATTAATTCAACTGAGAACAAAATCTCTCGTCTGTAAGGACTCTCACAGTCGGTAACGGAAATGTTGCCAGCCTTACATCGCAATTTTCATATGCCTTTTAACCTTACCCATGCCAACCCGCACCGGAAATATTAAGTCCGATAAATAATTTTTGCAATTAAAACGCAATTTTATTTTGTAACACTCGTAACGTTATCAAAGTGTAAGGTAAAAAAATATATAATTTAAAGTCGTCTAAACAGTGCGGGCAGCGGGCGTCCCCGCCGTGTGAAGTCGCCTTGTGGTGATATTGTATACGCTGACTCTAAAATTTAATTGGTTGGCTAATACACCGTTGCCGAGTCGGGAGTCTAATTTACGTGTTAACATTTTTAATAAGGCCCGGCGAGGCTAGGGCGCCAAGTGGCCGGCCATTTATTGCGAGCGCGCTCATACGAGCACCTCCAGTAATTAATACGACCCTTTCGAGGAAGCTTATGAGTAGTTTTCCTTCTAAAAAGCTTGCTAATTACACGTCTCGCTATTCAATTCTTATGAAATGAAACGAGACTGTCATCACACGCCTCCACCGCCTCCCGGCTGCCGGCT
>NW_013528582.1:1909012-1913906 GCF_000836215.1 Papilio polytes
TTGTTCCCTTTGCGTCCTCCGCGTTGACCTTTTGTTTTAAATATTTATCACCAATATACTAATGATTAATTAACCAAAATGCTTGACAACCCATCTGAAAAAGCAAACTCTTTTATATTTAAAACGTAAGTCAGACACATATGCTAATTATCTTAACAAATATAAAAAACGTTAATATGCAAATAGAACAGAATAGACCTCAAACTATAAAAGCTAAGGAATAACAAAACAAAGTCGGTTCTCATCCAACGAGCTATTCAAACACTGCTTCGAGTTCGTACACAGCTATTAGCCGTATAGCTACTTACGTTCTAAGAATATGGCTTTCATAATAGCTTGACTAATCACGTAACCGTTATTGTCGTCTTCACTAGACGCATGCGATCCATCAACTAATGAAAAACGTAATTACAAAAGTGGAGTTTTCTTCCGACCGCAAACCTTATCTTGTCTTCGATGGCGCATGAGTTTTTTAATTACCCCTTCATTGGGGTAGTTTTAATCACATTTGCCGCCATTTATAATGTGTAAATTATGATATATCGCTTTTAATTTTTGTTTATCATCTAAACTAATATTACTAGTTTTTGCTCGCGACTTCGTCCGCGTGAAAAAAAAATATGTAACCTATATCACTCACTGATAGTAATATACTTTAATGGTGAAAGATTTTTTGAAATCGGTCCAGTAGTTTTTGAGTTATTTCAATACATACAAAAATTAAAATCTTTTCTTTTATAACATCAGTACAGATAAAGAAATACATTTGTATTTTTGTATGTATTTGATTCACGCAAAAGCTACTGGGCCGATTTTGGTTTTCATAATTTTTTATTTTCACGCAGGCGAAGTCGCAAGGAAAACCTAGTCTACAACAATAAGATAGTACACACGTTTTTAAACGCCTGAATTTTTAAAACACACTTCGAACCACACAAAAGTGGATATTTTTAGTTTGGCCATAGCTGTAATAAAGAAATGTTAGCAAATTAGAAGTATGTGATATGTATACGAGGTCACCGGGCACGCCTTGCGCTGGTCTCGAAGGAGCGGGCGCGCCGTTCTTTCATTACTGGCCACCTTTAAAAAACTTAATACTACTCTAATGACATGACTTTTGGGCGGGAACGTCACGCGATTCTGTTATCTTTTTTTTCAACGTGGTTACAGCACACGTTACTGCCATTGTTTTTATATTCTGAAGTCATATACGAAAACGGTGTTTTGTTTCCTTGGTCTATAGCTCATTAATCGTTATGGATTCGAAAATACTTTGTCAGTTAAAACAGCGTTGATTATATGGCATTCAAGTTATACCCCGTAGTCTATTTTACTCTACGTCTAAGCAATCAGTATGGAATTATAAGAGTTATATACATTGCTGCAATTGATAAGGAATATATCAAAGCACAATAGAAATTACGCAATGTAACAGTAGGTAATATTTTTATAACGGACTGCATGTTATCTACAGTTTGTCCTTGTTTTATCCTCGTCTTGGTACGGTACTGCTATTATCGCGACGGAAGTGACCAGCGCTCGCGCAGCCTCTTATCTGCCTCCGACTGAAGTCCTTACCCGGCCAATCACTACAGATCTCTAACACTTCATTGTTCTTATGTCTATCATTTGTTCGCGCAAGTATCGGGGGACCATTTTACACTGGACAATTGTACAACGAAGACAACAAATTACATGTACGCCATATCGCTACCCAGTTACATTTTATAATTTTAATTGGATATTTTATAAGGACCTCGTTCTCAGAGATGTATAATTGTGCGAACAAAGGGGCTCGTGTAAAGATTCGTGCAGTTTCCTTGTTTACTTCTTCATTCTGATTCTCATTGTTTTTATTATATTGTTTTAATATAATTTATATGTCGATTAGAGTTGCTATTTAAGTGTGTCCAAAAATTAAATCAAAATGAACGTTGCATTTGCTGCTTTGAATTTTGATTACCAATATTATAAACATATTAGTAATCTTCTATGCTTATAATTCTACTGAAATACCGACAAGTAGAGTCTACTTCCATTCCATGAAGACATTTTGACAAGAAGCGTCCTAACCTCAAAATGTTGTAAACTGTTCTAGAAATCTTGCAACTTATTTGGCTCAAAACATTGCAGTCATAACATTTCATGTGAAATATTTGAATTTAGTACTTCGCCTGGAATAAAAAAAAATATTTGCATAGTTGAAATGGCATTTTATTTTGAGGTTATGTCGTAAGAAATCACACCGAACGACAGGTGGAGTTAAAGAGGCGCGGCGTAGGCTGTACACATGGGAAATTACCTAAGTGCCACAACTAAACGACAGCCGGGCCCGCCCTAAGACATAATTAATTAAGGTGCGAAACGGAACACACGAAAACAAAGAAATTTACTCTAGTTTTTTACACTTACTCCCGTAACGCGTTAGTTCGTCGCGTCCATATTTGAAGTACATATTTTGTATTTACCAAACATACTTTAGTTCTTAATAATTGCCTACAATTCCTAAGTATGACAGAGCTTGGGAAAAGATCCATAAGCGTTGGGGGTATATATCTAAACTATTTTGAAATATTGAGGTTACTTAGATCATATAAAAGTAATACTAACTGCTTGTCAGTATTTGATAATCATTCTTCTATACTAATATTGTAAAGAGGTAAGATTTTTATTCTTGTATGTATTGTAATAACTCAAAAACTACTGTGGCGATTTCAAAAATTCTTTCATCATTAAAAAGCTACGTTATCGCTGAGGGACATAGGCTAGTTTAGGAATAAATAAAAAATTTAACTACTACTTCCCTATCTGTTAGCTACTTCCTTGCTTAATCATTGGCGACTTTGAAAGGATCTATTGAATTGAAATCTAAAACGAGTACGCGCGGAATTTAAAAAAAAAACTTACATAGAAGCCTATCTGTTTTTTCAGACTATAACCAAAATCTATTCCAAATTTTATCGAGATCCATTCAGCAGTTATACAAACTCTAACAAACATCCATCCATCCAAACTTTCGCATTTATAGCAACACTAGCTTTCGCCTGCGACTCCTTCCTCGTGAAATTAAAAAAAGATTGAATAACCGATATGTTTTATCAGATTATCCTTTACTTCTATGTCATATTTCATCGTGATCTGTTCAGCAGTTATGATATAAACTCTACCATCTCTCTCTATCCATCAATCTCTATCCATTTGTATAATAGTAAGAATGTCATGTAGAAAACTATTGGTTTGTGCAAACATCCAGACGGCTGCATTAAAATATTACCTCCGCATCTATTGTGTATAATTTCATAGGCTGGCAAAATGTTATTAATCGAAATATGCTTGTACGGTGTGTAAGTAGTCGCGACGTGTGTGAAATCTTAGTCATAAATGGCAATGGCTGTGGCCCGGGGGAAATAAGTCGAGTGGACGCGAAGCAAGCAGTCGGCAGCGACAATGAGGCATCCGCGTTACTAAAGTAATTATTGTCAGACAGATCAACAGCGTGGAATTCAACGAGGAACGTATTAGGTTTATTTAAAAAAAAAAGTATTCGACATTTAAAATAAAAGTCAACTTTTACGACATGATACGATCGGTTCCTTGTTAAGTTGGGGAATGCCGGTAATCTATCTTACTTAAAATAACCTAAGCTGCATTCTTTACATGAGTGTTATGTTTTAAACGATAGAAAGTTTTATTCAAAATAATAAAATTCAATTTGGTAAGACATATAGGTTTATCTACAAAAAAGGACAAAATTCGCTCAGAACTTTAGAAGTCCACTAGACGGTAAAGCTTTTTTTTTCATTATGATGGCAAAATTGACAAATAAAAAGACAAAACGTATTAGTAAAAATGTATATTAAAATTAGGTTAGAATATTTTCGCGTCCCACTCTCGTTGTATAAGCAAAAAACTAACATCTCTAATTTTATTTAATTAAAATGATATTAGCTTGTTCCCAGCGTAAAACATGAAAACCCTTTGAAACGCGGTATAACTCAGGATTCGACTACTTTTTTTCATTTAAGAACCTCCGTCGGAAATAACGAACCTTTTTTGGGGGCTACTTTTAAGTAGACAGCTATTTACGCTTAGCTCAGAAGAGGCGGACAGAAGCGCAGAAAAAAAGGTAAAAAAAAATAAAGTAAAAGAACACGTAAAATGCGATTTTTGTAACTGTCTCGAAACAGTAATCAGCAAACTAATTCTGAAATCAAGTAACCGTGCAACGGTCAGCGATGTTAAACCCTTAAACGTCCACGCGTCTCTTTAACCCTTTATTTTTTTGTTGGAAAAATTTAATACTGAGTATAGTTGGGGGGTAATAAAATCTCCGCGAGCACTCAAATGAGTTGAACTTTTGAAGCGTGGGGTACAAGACAGAGGCAGGTCAGCGAGGAGGGAGTCATTAGGCAGGGCCGTACTCGGCTCGTTTCTTTTTTTGCGATCGGTAATCGAATCTCACTACGACGGATTTTTTTTCTTTGCGCCATCACTTTTAATACTCACTCGTTTGCTCTTCACTACTACACTTCGTTGCGAGTATTGACGTTGTTTTTTTAAGCGTGTCATATCACACTTTTCCAGTATAAACAGTTATTCATATAACATTGAAATTATTGTCAGATGTTAAACAAAACCATCATAATAGAAGGCCACCTAATTATGGCACTTAAACTCGGAAATTCCAAATAATTACGATCAGCACTAACAAATATAAATAATGCGTAATGTTTTATTAATAAAGAGGATAAGACAAAGGCTTTATTTAATAATAAGTAGGTTGTCCTCATCGAGGGTTTGTGCGGTTTCGTATTTTCCATTACAAGATAAGGGGAAATTATTCGCGAGAAAGTGAGTTGCCCAGAAAATAGCGGTGTCAGATAACGTCTGTAGC
>NW_013528582.1:1913967-2084022 GCF_000836215.1 Papilio polytes
ACATAGTACAAAGCATATTATAAGCGATTTCCTTTAAAATGAAAAGAAATTTAGCTAAACAATAATAATTACTTGACGTATATGGTATTTTTTAAAGTAACAATATTCTACTTAAGGTTATTTTAAAGTAATGAGATAATAATTTACTATTCGCGTCCGCGCCAGTGCGGCCCTGTGTCGGACGGTGCAGTCTGAAAAAAAAGTTTTTTCACTAACTGAAGCATTAATCCGGCCCGGTATTAGTTTACCCGCTTTTACATTCTCTGTGTGCGTGCCTTGCATGTGTGCGCGGCGCCGTACAACTTTCGCACAGACTGAAAAAAGTACAGAGGCTGCATTCCACTGGACTTTGCACTGATTTGACGTACGATCGAAAAAAAACGAGACGTCGCAATTCTTCGCGGCTATAACTCTGACATTTAACCCTAATACAATTTAGATATTGCGCAAAAGTTTTTATTTTTGTATGTTTTAAGTGTCTTAGTGGGTTATATTTTTTATCTCTTTTTTTTCGTGTTAGCATACTCTGTAACCTTTCGGGCTCTGTAGCGGGCAGTGTCGGCTCGCTGTGCCGTGCTCCTCGACAGCCGGCCGGCGTCCACCCACGCACACAGCGGCCCCGCGCCGTGCATACAACATATATAAAGGCAGTGCATACGAGTTCAGGCCGTACATAACGCGTAATACCTCCCCCGTATCATTTGAACGACTCCTGCATCAGGTTTTAATAACCATTGTATTTGGCAACGATCGAAATGAGTATGCTTGGGGAAGTCAGTGGCAAAATGTCTGGAAACTATTTGTTTTTTTTTAGGGAAAACTACACGCACCGTTTATGAGCATATTCGGCACACGAATGTATTATTTATTGTTCATTAGTTCTATATTTAAAATGTAAATACAAATACCGCAATTGGGGATTATTCGGATCTTTTCTGTTTAAACTAAACACTGGTATTATAATTATCCGAAAAATAAGTACCATTGTTTGTCTATTATGAACTATAATACAACAATGGACAAGCGCTGATAACTTTCTTCCATACATAACAATAAATTCTAAACCCAGAATAGCAATTTTTATTGCTATTCTGGGTTTAGAATTCTGGGTTTGGAATATATTTAATTGTCTGGCTTTTTAGCCAGACAATTAAATATATTCCTCTAATCACTACGACTAACAACTCCACAACACATTCACGGATTAATCTTGCGTTGCTTGAAACATTTATACTTACAAGCTTATAATCGAAAAAGTGATTCATATCCAGTCTATTAGTGTTAAATAGTCTGTGGGAAAAAAAACATAATACGTTTATCTACCGGCCAGCATCCACCCCTCGTGTCTAAACATAGAAAGGTAACGCGATTTTTTTTCCAGTACAGCCAACATCGTGTATAAAAACAATTAAAAGGCGAGTTATTTCTAAGTGCGAACTCTTCCGCACTATAAACACAACGGTATTTGCCCGCATCGCTTTAACTACCGTTAAAGACTGTCACAGTTTCGAATGTGCTAAATACTCAACAAAAAATACTTGAGTAATCGTGTCAAAGATCCGAGATAAAGACAAGTTCAAAATTTAAAAAAAAACCGCGTTTCCTCTGATGTTTGCGTACTGGAAGCCTTATCTTTAGGTCTGTTTTCTTCTTGTACAAGGAAAATATAGAAGGAGAACTTAAAAGGGTTGGGAAGCATAGGTAGGGGACATATTCTCCTTCTATGCGTCTCTTCTCTGTTGATTTAAAGTAGGCAACGCTTCTGTCTACGGGCAGCGATCGCTTCTCTTTTTGGACGAATCAGCATACTATAAAAATTAAGAGGAAACATTTAATTAAACTAATGGATTCTCCATATAAATATTAGAATAATTCAATTTAGATATTACATTTGTGCCTTCTTTAAGGTGGGTTTCTAAAGATAATTGTTTCTGTAATAAATTAGTTTTACAATTTCTAAACATTTTCTTCAGTCGGTTTTCTTTTATTTTTTCATGTATTCTCGAATAAAAATTAAACAACATTATAACAGGGATTGTTATCAGTTAGCGGTATGCCAGCCCGTATGAAGTGAACGTGAGTTTTCAAAGAAGACTATATTAGTATCATTATAATAGATTATTGCTTTATTTATTCCTAAGTTATCTTTTATAGACGAATCAGTTTAGACAAAGAAGGAAATCGATGTTAAATTTCATTATTGAGTAGGTACCTACTTCTACCTATTCGGTCCCGCAGTTTAGTAAAGGGAAAACCACAAAATATAGAATCGGTAAATATGATTATCATATTTTTGTTCTAATTTATATAATAATAATTAAGATATTTAAATGTTTATATCATGCAATTTATAAATTCTTAACGGATTTTACAAAACTTTTTCTGCATAATATAAAAAAAAATTTTAAACTTGGAATTGAATTGCCGACGCTGGGTTAAAACAGCTACTTTAAACTTACAAATATTATAAATGGATGGATGTTTGTTTGTTCAGAAGTTTGTAGCTTAAACTGCTAAACGGATCTGAAAGAAACTTGGCATAGATGTAGAGGAGTCTTGAAGAGCACATCGGCTACTTACTTTTTAATTCTACTCAAACGGAGTCGCGGGGGAAAGCTATTTCAATAATTACAGACATAGAAAAATCTTTAATTTCGGTCTTAACGTGTTCGTTTTTCGAATAAAATTGAATTAAGATAACCTCTGAGAATAACTGTTAGAAATAAATCCGCATTCGAGTTTCGAACAAAAAGATTTAACTTTTGCACCGTTTGAGTCAACAATGAAGGGAAGAAGCGGGTACAGAAAAAAAAACAATAATCTGACCCCTCTGAAACGTCTTAGCCCGACTCCGTGTAGAATAAAGAGTTACAAACGCAAAGAAATGGCAATTGAATCGAATTCATTCATTCATTCTCATATACTTATTTCAATATTTTATATACCTGAATAATCGCAAAAATTAGCAATAATCATTACATAAGTTAAAAACTTTAATACTAATGACGTCTCCTTGTTACGTTACTGAGCTTTGTCTAGCTTTTAATTTTTTTTTAATTATTCATCAACCATATTAAACAAATAATTTAGTAAATAGCTTAGTAATCGTCTAATAAACAAAAAATACATTTTAAGTTGAACTTTTTAATTTCGTGTCATTCTAAAACATTCATAGCTCTACATCCCTTCGGTTTCACACGGGAATCGAAGGATTTCTTAAGGGGGACCGTCACAAAGTGTTTACGAACAAGATTTCGAAATTCCTTTTGTAGTTAATTTCTTAACAATAATGGCAACAGAGAAATGCCTTTAATATAGGGAACGTTTGATTTCGTTATTACTTAATTAATAATACTACAAAGAATCTTTTCCAATATAAAGTAGTATAAAATAAAGATAGGTAAATCCCCAATGGACAACTACATAATAATCTCTACTACCAAAAGGAAATGTACAATCATCACTGGGTTCCGGTTTACGAGAAACAATATCTAATGAAATAAGTAAACGAAACTAAATAACGTTTCCATAAAAAGGCGTTAGAAAGAATTTTTAAAAGTAGAAAAACTTGCAATTTTCTTATTCAGATGCTAAGTTTGAAGATCCCGAAAGAAGTAACAATAAATATTTCCATCGTTTAACTTTTTAATTTATATTGTCCTTAAAACAATACGTAGAGTTGCGGAAGAAACGTCGCTTACAATCTCACAATCCAGCGCACCGCGGTATTGTGCGAACTTTGCCGTCAGACCGTAAGAACCGGCAAAAACTGCAACCGCTCCTGAACAATGACATCCAAGACGTTGCCCAGGTAGACGCAAGATGCGAAATCTTAAGAATAGTAAACAATGCGGCTTATTTGCATTCGATTATGATCCTTATTGCTTACTTTTTAAAGTTCAATATCAAATACTGTTTATCACAATGGTGATTTTTTATAGGCAAATACTGTAAAGTATTTTTACACTTAAATATGTTACTGTAGAGTTTATATTCCTATGATAGTAATACAAAAATGAATTACGTTAAGGTGTACGGTGGGACTTTGGCAACAGCTGATTCCCACTATAACGGTTTTTATTGCATCTATTTTTACCATAACTAAAGAAATATGTAAAATTACTATTATTAGTACAAGTTACATACATAATAATCATTTTATTTGTTAAACTATACACTTTGTCACTAATACGTCCAAATATTATTTGATATATTTTCGAAAAGTACCTTCAAGCTATTCTTTAAAACAGCGACATCTATTGGTTACCTGTGCGAATAAGATTTTCATTAAAGCGTGAGGCAATATCCAGGTATTGTTCCACTTTTCTTATTTCGTCGTACAAAAGCGACGTAATTTGTAAGCAATCAGCGTGCGCCGTCCACGTGCGCTATGCGGGCGTCGGGTCGCTGCAAAAACTCCCAAGAAAAAAACTAGCACAACCTACGTATCTAAAAACATACATAAGAACAACAATATAAAACATACATAAGAAGTACAACTAATTTTAACATTACTAGGTGTCTGGTCATCATCATTGTCAACTTACACTTATCCCTTATAGAGGGTCGGCACAGTATGTGCTGCTCTTCCATACATCTCTATCAGCTGTCATATCTGAATCCACTCCTTTCTTAAGCATATCCTCTTTCACACAATCCATCCATACTTTCTTCGGTCTTCCGGATGTTACTATTATATCATCAATAATTGATTAAATAGTGTAAAGTCAAAGTAAATTTAAATAGCAATACTCAAGTTACTTAGTTCGGAAACACATTTATTGAAGTCCAACCAAAAATACTAACGAATGGTTAATAGCTGAGAAACCGGTCATTAATCGGATAAAAATACAAAACATTAAGTACTTATACCACTTGAAACTTAAACTTACCAAAGTCATAAGTATTAATCGCTATAAGATGACAGTTAATTTCTTATTTTTGTAATAGCTTCACACGTATTGATAATATGTAATTATGAATTAATATCTTAAAGACCGTTAATAGCTTGACACTTGAGCTAACACTTCAATGATCTCAGTTTGTAAAGCGACATCTGGTGTAACTTATCAGCAATTAATGAACAGACGCTTTCGTAAGTATCGATGTGCCAAGAGATATATTTTTAGAACGTGGGTAGATTATTATTATCCTCATACTAAAACATTACAATTTCCTCGCTGTGTAATTAAATGTTTTATTTATTTTAATACACTAAATACAAAAAGTATATGTGATATATTTGTTATTACTAATTATTTAAAAAAATTCAACTGCAACATAGACTTGTCTATGTCCAATAAATAAGGTTTCTGAAATTCACTACACGTATAAGAAACTAGATTTTTATACCTCAACTAATAATACTACTATTATGCCTGATAAATGCCAAAGTTTAGATGGATGGATGTCTGTTAGAGTTTGTAGCTTAATCGGCTAAACGTATCCGGATGAAAATTGGTATAGATGTAGAGGTTAGTCTGGAAGAACACATAGGCCACTTACTTTTTTTAAATTTTACTTACTTTTTTTTGTTTCTACGCGGACGAATTCGCGGGCGGAAGCTAGTAATATTATAAATGCGAAAGTTTTGATAGTTAGATCGATGGATAAATATTTGTTAGATATTGTAACCTAAACGGCTGAACGGATTTCGATGAAATTTTGTATAGAAGATAGTCTGGTCTGGAAGAACACACAGGCTACTCACTTTTGTTTTTTAAATACCACGCGGACGGAGTCGCAGGCGGGATCTAATAGGTATCTATATAATTATAGGTGATAAGCAATAAATTCTCTTCAGGTATCGTTCATACATTCCATATAGAAAGTACATATGTAATTGGAAGGATTTTAATTGGATGAAGGCGTCGTATCGGTAGGTACGCGGTGCGCGGCGTCGACTCTCGCACTTGGTAAAAAGACATCTAATTATTTAGACACTTCATTTACTTAGTCAATTAGTAAGGCTGCGATCTCGCGCCGAGTGCCAATTAAAAAATAATAGAGGCCGTGGCGTGCGAGCGAGAGAGTGGAGTGTTCCCGCTCGCGCGAGTGGCTTAGACATGATCCCCGATTGATAGCTGCCTGTTACATGATTGCCACTTCCGCGGATTTTTGTGTAAAGATTTTTAAAAAGAAACGAGCGTTTTTTTACCGCCATTTTTATGGTATATTGTTTTTTGGGCGCAGTTACACACATTTCAATTGAAAAGATATGCATAGATACTAAATATTTCGTTTACCATGGTTAAATGTTGATGTAAAAATCACATCTTCTATGTATTCTATTCATTTTAATGTAACGTCAATTATGTATGTATCTACTTACAACGTACACCTGAAACTAAACTATCGCACAACTGTTTAGTCTCGCTTTGTTTCCTGTGACCTTATATGGCGGTGCGCAAACTACTCGTTTTTTAGTTGGGCAATTAAACAGTTGAATTTCTAATGCAAAACAATCGACAATCGCACAACTGTTTTGCAATAGTTCAGTCAAAGCTGCGCCCGCCGTTAGCTATATTAGTAGGAGGCTACACTCAGTGTTGAATAAATAAAGCAACGTATTTTTATGACAGATTTTAATAAGGCATCTTCAGACTCATACACGTTACCACTTGAAAACTTTTTTTCGCATCGAGATGTGTGTAATAAAAAAGGCAATCATAACGAACCCTAAAAGAACTGCAACAATTCGAACGATTCCGACGCGTCGCCGTCGGAAACGCGAAAAACTGAATTAGCCCGTCTGAATGCTACGTAAGTAATTAGCCCCGCGAGACTCTCGATCCGACCGTACTCGTGAGGCAAGCCATGCGAAGCGAAGATCGCGCGCCGATGCGAAACGCCAAGCGGAGTGAAAATGGCTAATCAAATCCTTTCCCGCCCTCCAGCGCCCGAGTGCTTTTTATGTTTGCCATTGTGACGTCAAGTGTCACCCGCGCCTATAACGTCAATATGTTTGAGATCGTTATGCAATGCGCCACGTCTACCACAGATTAGCTTATCAAACTAAATAATTATACGCTGGGCTACTAATGTTTCCATTTATTTCATCATTACCTAGTGATTCATTAGATTTATCCGCGTGATATTGAAAAATAATTAAAAAATGTAGCCTTTGTTTCTCACAGATAAATTTCCTTTCTAACTATGTATTGAAATAACTTAAAAATTATTGGGCCGATTTTAAATATTCTGTCACCGTTAGAAAGGTCTGTGAGTAACATATGCTGTGTTTTTAATTATTTTTTATTTCACGTGGACGATGTCGCGAGCAACAGCTAGTCATACATACGATTGATATTTTTCACATGATAAACATTAAATTGACGTCAATGTGTAAAAGTCAATAACGTAACAAAATATACGAGTAATTAATTAATCATTTTAAATTTCACTCTGTGGTAAACTTCAATGAGTTCTACGCATTTTACGCCTATTTTGGTAAGAGTGCGTAGCGGGAAATTTAACCTTAGAGGTTAGGCTTACCCCATAGTTTAATAAAATAAAATTACATAAAGCTATAATAAATGTGATTCAAAAGGCATAAATCATGCTTTGATGATGTGAAATTAAAGTATTAGTAAAATTACGATACAAAAAAGTAATGCCACTAATGACGATTACAACAAAATATTTGTAATAGTTTAATTTTGGTGGGTTTTGGAAAAAAATCAGTGCTGTACACTAAATCCAATAGCGAGCTTTATCTTTCTAGTTATTTCTATCACATCCAGACAGATAGAACATCCTGTACAACTTTTAACAGTGTTATTTTTTCTTTCCAGGGAGTTCTATTACATTCAGATGGAGAAGTACGCGCGGCAGGCGATCAGCGAGGGTTTGAAGGCGGCCGACGATCTTCACGTGGCTGGCGACTCAGAGCTCTACAGGGTGCTCAACCTCCACTACAACAGAAACAACCACATTGAGGTGAGCATTGTTAGTGTTCTGACATTCAATATTTAACGCCAAATACTATCCCGCTTACCTTATTCGACTAGTGTTGTGAAACGTTATCGAATTTAAAACTTAAAAAAAAATGTATATGTAAAAGACCACTCTGCTTATTTGGATGAAATATTTAAATTATTTAGATATGAAATATACACTTAAGTCAGCTTAATATGAAGAAAAATAGTATAAGTAACGAAGAAATTCAAAAAATAAAGAGAAAGCATAATTGACACTTCACATGAAGCATTTTTCATATGAACCTCACTAACGCTGTCTATTGATAGATACTTAAAACAACATGTCAATGTAATTAATTCTTATTAAATAATTGCCAATAGTCACTAAATCATAACAAAAGATGGAGCTTATTACGTAAAATGTTTTATAACATGTCAATACAATGACAAGAGATGGCGTTCTAAACTTGGCAACCAACGTAGTACCTTTCAAAGAAGTTACCGGTGACAAAATGTTGTATACTATGTCTAGTCTATGTATGTCGTAAATGTCTTTGTTAAGTAATGAATATTATCTGTGTTACAGGTGCCACCCAACTTCAGATACGTAGTGGAACAAACATTACGGGAATTCTTCCGCGCGATCCAAGGCGGCAAGGACACGGAACAGAGTTGGAAGAAGTCCATCTACAAGGTGATCTCCCGTCTCGACGATCCCGTGCCCGAATACTTCAAGTCGCCGAACTTTCTCGAACAACTCGAGTGAACGCCTCATCAACGGCGCAAACGCTTTCGACCAACGAAATTTTTTGGAAATCTAAAATGAAGATTGGAAAATTATGGTTTAGCACAACAAAATTTTTACGACACTCGCATTTAGGCCTTCAGATTCAAAATTATCGATAAAGAAAAAAAAATATTAAATTAAATTATAAAAAAGTTTGTACGTTGAGGTCGTGCGGCGCTCCACTAGGAAATTCAATAGGTTATAACGAGTAAGAGAAAATTTTAAGTCACCTAGAATTTTATTTCTGCACATAATATATTTCGCTATATATAATTATTATTATATTATTAAGTATTATCTTAAAATGGTTTTTATAGTTGTATATCTTAAAATCATTTATTGATTTATTCTTTAAGGAAAACAAAAATCGATTAATATATTAATTGCTTAAGTTTTAAATGTTTTGTTGTTTTTATTTGAGTTTATCACCTATATATCCTTGTCCTTTTGACCTTATGCTTTTTTTACTATTTCCTTTTAATATTTTATGTTCGTTGGCACGCCTCGTGTGGCCGTAAAATTGTCAACCTTTACCTCGTCATAATTATTTTAGGAATAATTAACATTAACCATAGCCGTTAGTACAATAGAGCAGGGTTATTTTTCGATCCACAAACAAAGATTTTAAACATTATTTTTATACTGATAGCCGGTTATAAGTTCGTGCAGGATTTTTCAATAGAAATAAACGTTTGAACAGATAACAAAATTCCAAAAGCTGTAAACATCTTTATTTGAGATTATCGTAAACATCCTTGTTTGTATTTACAAAGTTTCGGCAGAGTTCGGCAAAAGATTTAGTTTGGTCCGGATGCGTGCGAGCCAGTTCGCTACGGACATAGGGTTAAGTTTATTTGTTAGATAAAATACTGTATTCCGATGTGACACGTGGGTACTTTGTGCAGTTATACACGCGACAGACATCCGGACATCGTGCTAGTGCGAAACGGTAGTCACCGTCTTTCACAAACAAAATATTCCCATATATCGATTCTTATTTAATTAATACATTTTACTATAGGATACTTTTTACTATATAACTACAGGATACTCTCACAAATTATAAACGAAAAGTTTTTGTCGGAAATTTTTCATACTGGCAACATCAGCCGGGGACTATCGTTTCGCACCTGACGTCACGCGGCTTCCACACAACATACACAAACAAACACAATAGTTGAAGGCAGCTTATCAATAAACCAGAAACAGCAGCACACACTACAAAATTTTTGGCTATAACTCATGAACCACGGGGCCACCTCGTCCGATCAGAAGTGCCTTCGAAAATATGTTGATTTTTTACGTGAAAATTAAATTTACATAGGGCCCTCAATAGAAACGTCCGCCCCGAACGCGCCGCGAGACGTCTGCGCACGCCACGCCCACGTGTTACCGTTCGCCGTATCTAACAGCCAGTAACATTAGGGATGATCGATGTTTATCGATTTTGACAGATAAACAAACGATATTCTAATATCGATTTACTTAACCAACCAACGCAATAATCAAATCGGAATGAGAATCAACAGTTCAATAATCATTCTACGTGGTGTACAATATTGCAAATATCTGTGTTAGCATCGTGTATGTTCTGTCTCCAATTAATATCGATATGTAAACATTGGTAATTTTCAAACATCGATCATCTCTAGTATACATACACTTACTATTATACTATAGAAGAATAATTAGTTTCATTCGTAGATATATGTAGCGTGGTAAACGAGACCTCGTCATTGGCCGGGTATTCCGAAGTTTGAAATTGAAAAAGGTGGTAGATGAAAGGTGGAAAGTGAAGCCAGTAGCGAGGTCCCGTGGGCCACATATCTCGGTGTATTTGTTATTACATGTAGTCGCCGACCGGCCTCCCAGCAACGCGGCAACAAACTTTCAGTTTCCATCCTCAGTTTAACAGAACAAGTTAATAAATATTTTTCGCTTCTCAAGATAGACTAACAGTAAGATAGGATAGTGTACAGAGATGTATAGCCACATGTAAATATAATACCACATAATTTTATTACAGAAAAGTTAACAATGTAAACTATCTTAGCGCTAACGGTATTCAATTAAGGCACAATAAAATAAAACGGGTTTTCGACTATATTTTGCGCTGTTATAAAGTTATACCATCCTAAGTTTACGTGATCCCCGCGCTGGGCGGCCGGACGGCTCTAGCTAAGCCAGTGTAAGCATTTTTCATTTGATAATTACACTTTGTTATCGTTTAATTTGTAACCATTTGAACTATTACAGTAATATAAGAGTACCTCAGTTTAGGATGGACCAGGCGTCGACTGGTGTGCTTAGAATTGCGTTCAGGTTAGTCGTGAGATCGTGATGCATGGAAGCCCTCGAGACATCGACACATAGGATTATACCGCAGCCTCTATACCCTTTATTAATACCGGTTTTATGTTCGAAATTCCCCCATTCCGGACACTACGGTGTCACCACACAGCCACCCCCACACGACAATAGCCCAGGTTCAGTTTCCTCCGATTGCGTCTCGACGGCTCGTAAGCGCAGTCGCCGCAGGGCTTGATCGTGAACGAGCATAGTTTTGTCACGTTACGTTAGCGATTGTTTTGTTATCCGTGTTACGTTGAGTTCGTACCGCTGCCGCGTTTCGGAGTCGGGAAAGAAACCTTCCTGTTCCTCAATACAACTATTTCCAATTGAACGTAAACGGAATTGAGTTCATATATCAAATATTAGATATAGTCTAGATACGACATACATTTTGCAGTCTTCTCCCGTCTCCGAAACGCCGCCGCGTGTATAAAACCTTGTATAGTAAGTAATGAATCCGTTATTCCGATCTCTCCATAGATTTCTTCATCAATTATCTAATATTAAAGTTAAAGCAGGCTACAAAACACATATTACAATAGAAAAGTATTGATTTCCCATCAACAGAATTCAACCGACATGCCGTTATTTGCAGATACTTGGAGCCGTTCGATTTGGTTCAAATTTATTTTAACAAAGACAAGGTTACTAATATATGTTTCTTTTCACTTGCAAACATTTTATGTATTCTAGTCCGGTTTTGTATAATTGAGTGATCACTGTGCAGCCGCCAAAGACCACAATGGATACAACAAACAGCCGATTTATAATAATTATTGTCCGATCGTTTGTAAGTTATCGGTTGACAATTTTTCTAAATTAAAACAAAAGACTCAAGTCATAAACATCGAAATATTTAGTCCACATTGAACAGTGGACTAAGCCGCTGTGAAAGTACAAAATTCGGTGTTGGCTGTAGAAGTCGCATTTGTAACTATATAATTGTATTGTAGATATATGAATATGTCCTTTCGGCGAAGTGATCTCTAATCGTTTGGCATTGTAAGTAGGCGATAGTTTATTTCTGTTTGATGAGATTGTATTCGCTGAAGTTTTCATTTTATTAGTATTTTTCGAATCCGTCTATAAAATGTTTGAATCGTCGATATACTAAAAATATCTAATTATTTTTCAAAATTATAAACGAGAAAAAAAAAGAATCAATATATGTAGGATATATTTGGTTTCACGTTCGGGTATTATGGTTCCTAAATTTTTCGAAATTGTAATAGACTCTATTGTATTGTAGTATTTCGTTTTGGAATTTAGAAAACAATTTAGATGTACCAATATAGTTGTATCGACTTTTCTATATGTGAGAAAAAAAAATCAAATAAGTGAAATGCTGAAAAATTAGTTAGTTACAAGATAAGTACCGTTCGTTAATGATATTTGATAATTGGAATATCGAATGTGAGCACGGATTTACTATTAGAAAGTCGTAACGAATACTGCCGACGCTGTAACTAATGTTAAGTACCGAGGCCGCGTCGCACTGCGCCGTGCGCGGACATATTGTATTCCATACAAACCTGTAGCGGATAAAAGAATATTTTCAATATCCTTGTGGTCTTCACTCGTAACAGCGATATGCGTTCATTTTGTATTCTTGTGTGTTTATACGTTAAGATGTGTTATGTTGTTTTAGTTTTGGGCAAATCGCAGGCCTCTGTGGTGCCAGTTCGTATAATGTATTTGTAAATTACAGCGAGCGGACGCGGTCGCCGGTGATAAAAATTATTAAGCAAAATTTAAAATTCAAAATTACATTTTATAAGCGACCATTCCTCCTGTCCGGGCCGTGGGGCGAATTGACCACGTGTCCTTCGCGGGGGGAAGAGAGGTCGACGATTGAAATTGAATAAAATTTAGTATTTAGGCGTTCCTTTCGATATCCTCGCATTTCGGCTAAGTAATTAGGGCCCGCGTCCGCTTGTTTCGATATATTTAGTACAAATTTCATGATGTTAAGGTTACGAGGCTCAAAGCTTTTCTTTGGAGGCGCCCGCACCACCGCCCCTGTCAGCGCCGATGATATAAATGAGTCTTGTAAAAATTTTATTCAAAAGAGTATTTTTGTATTGAATATTTCTAAAAGTTGGTGTAAAGATCAAAATTTCATAAATTATAGCGATGAAGAGAATGAGCATTAGGTAATTTTAGGATGTCATGCGTTTTTTGTATTTAATTTTAAGAATAGTATTGGATATTAAACGTTTAGGAGCATTAACCATTTGTAAATAAAAAGTTTACCGGGGCTGACACGGGGCGGCGCTGTGGTCGACCGGTTATATAGATAAAAAAAATATTATAAATGACTAAAAGATGTTTATATGGTTCTGGATGTAAAAAGATAAATTTAAAGGCAATTTTAAGGTGAAAAGTGGGAAAATTAATGTAAACGATTCCTCGGTATTTGTCTAAGAATGGCTGAGCGTAGCACTATTGTAATCTGTGGGCCTCAGGCAAACGATACCTTATGTCACCAAAACTAACCTAACCTAACTACGCATTAATTATTACTGTTCTTAATTCTAGAACAATACTTATACATTTAATATATCACATTGTCATAATGCTTATTATTTACGAGCGTGTGTCTTTGTCCGTGAATGTTTAGAATCTAACCACTGTTCGATGTATTAGAAATAAAGTGGGTTTCTTGTGAAATTATTAAGAATAATCTTGTAACAAAATTTAAAGTAAATGCCGTTTGAACGGACGGTTGTAAGACGTTCAAACATCGGCATACAATTGGCGATTCTAAAATCTGTTAACAAATCAAAATTTAAATCGAACACTGAACTACGGTGAAACATGAGGTGTAACTGAGTACTATGAAGGTCAGCACGGAGAGTTGTTGATAGCATGGCAGAGGGATGTTTCTTCGTGGATATAACGAGTAATAAAGCTAAGCTTTTATTTGATTATGGTGTTTTATTTTATATTTACCTCATCCTATTCACATATACTAATATTATAAATACGAAGGTTTAGATGGATGGATGTTTGTTAGAGTTTGTAGCCTAAATGGCTGAACGGATTTCGAGGAAATTTGACATAGATGTAGAGGATAATATGGAAGAACACAGAGGCTACGCACTTTTGTTTATTTTTTATTCCACGCGGACGAAGTCGCGGGCAAAAGCAAGTAATTTGTAATCTGTATTCAAAACATTAAAATACTAACAATACCAACGTTTTCGATAGTAGTATATTCAAAACAACGTATTACGTTTGAAGTAAAGCTCGAAATATTTGTAATTAAAGAAAATGTAATACACTTTAGCACTAAGCGTTAATCACAAATTACTTGCGGAAAACATTACCGTCCGTATAGTGTCGTTCAATAAGGGTTCCGAGTTCAAGTTCCCATATACTACACTACTCTGGCATATAACTATGTAAATAAATAAATAATGATTTAGGGCCTGTCCCACCACTGTCTGATAGAGTCTCCGATACCTTTAAAAATGACGTCACTGTCAGATAAGGGTAAAGGATTACCATAGATAATTCCATTACATATTTTACAGGTTTGATTGTTATCAGACAATTTACAATTTGGTAGGACTGGCACTATCATAATCACTTATTGCCTTATGTAGAGTGCAAACGCTTAGATAATTATGTAGCAGATTTTTGTAAATGTAATTAATTCCCTGTTAAACTGATATGAGATATTTTACCTCATATTCGACTTGGGTGTCCCAAAAATATTGCTCCTTTGTAGAGGTTTACGTATGGTGGAAATACAAAACTGGTTGTAAAGTTCCTCCTTCACTATGTTCTACAGCCACGCGGGAATAACTCCCAAAATAGCTACTTCGTCTTCCTTATCACTAAGCGCTATTGCAACAAGACGCTTATAAACTACCTACTTGAGCGATACAAAAAGATTTTCCCGCTTTTCTTTCTATAAAATATGTGTCCGCGAAATCAAAAACATGGTATAACCCAAAAAAATATTATTAGACATATCCCGAACACGGTTATTTATCAAAATTAATTTCCAATAGCTTTTTTATAAATGCGACATCTACCGACAATTACAATCATTGTTAGAACTGTTTTATCTAAATTTAACCAAGTTGTTAGTTTGTGCTAATAGATGGCGGTAAAGTCAAAATTATATTAAAAAGACAAAGGCTACAAAAATGTAATGTGTTAGCCAAACCAAATTTTATACATGTGTTATATCTTTAAACATAAACTCCTGAATAAAAAAGCATAACATAAAAACTTTTCAATAACCCTAAAAAGCAGATTAGCAAATTGACGATACTAAATTTATTATTAATAAGCCAAATCAAAGGTGTCAAACACTCATTTCATTCATTTACGCTCCTTAACTTTGTAAAGGTTCTAGTCGATTACCCATTAAAACTCAAATGATCTAAGCAGATAACAAGGAAATTGGGTAATGAACTGAATAGCTTACGACGCCAATCACACTCGCTTGAGTGTTCTCAAGAATTCATTCAAACAAAGGAATCAGCTTGAAAGGTGCTGTTCTAAGCTTTAAGAGAACGATTAGGGGCAATTTGAATATTGGCAGAATGCAAAGGGACCACGATTGCCTGATTACAAAGAGGACTTGAATAAAATTAGCATTGCAATTTACTTGGGAATCACACTCTGTACTAAGTTTTTTTTAATGCTGTAGATAATAAATAATTTGTAATTACACAAATATCTATCTGTAAATGTATATTTTTAGCGTAAAATAAGGAATATAAAAGTAAATATGCTTTAGAACAAATTTTTATTTTAACTAGGTACCAAGTTGTGGCTGGTTACAAGCAACATGGTTTTGTTTAAAATTATTGTGTATTTTTAAACAGTCTCATTTAACTTATTTGTTTATTTGGGTTGAATCTAGTAATTGAAATAAAATCCATTACATTTCAATTTTAATCTATTTACTAAACAATACAATATTAAATTTAAAAAAATGTTTAATGTTTCTACAGAAAATTTTAAGATATTTTTACAATTTTTACAGAAAAATGTAATACAAAAGCAACAGAAAGAAATTTACAAACATTTTTAAAACAATATTCTATTTTTCACATGTATAGAAACATAACATTCATATAAATATTGTAAATAGTTAGATAATACAATTACATATTTAAACTACACGATTTTTCTTGCACCATTAAAATAAGACAAACATCATCCAAAAATTATTATCCATAATGATCTTAGAGTCGCAGTGTCAAGAAGTTGAAGTTAAATTGACTACTGAAGTGCGAAAGAACTTGGCACTTTAAGAAGAATAGTTATTGATAGACTGATATTTTTCAGTATATTTTATGGTGGCAAAGAGCAAGCTGTATTCACTATAAAAACAATGGCTATGGTTTAAGTACATTTTAAACTACTGAAAATGAAATATCTATACTATTATAATAAGGGTAAACACACACTTCTTTGTTGCCTAAGATGTCAGCAATTACAGCATATTTTTGAATAATTCTTTTCTTAATAAAAACCCCACACTTACATTACGCTTTAGGCTATATATTTTGACGATATTAAACTTAGGGGGTAAATATTTTGGATAAAAACCCTAACGTGGGAAAGAAACCGTAAGTTGCTGCCAACATCAAGGAAGCAAGATTGCCAAGATTTGTTTTTGATAATTGACAAATGTGAACAATAAAATAAAAATTTCATGCGGATGAAGCCGCACGGGAACAGCTAGTATTACATAAAATCCTATGCATTATTGTTGTTTAGGAGCTTGGAATATGAGGTAGGCAAAATGGAACCAAATTTTAGGAAGTTACTGCCCTCTTAGACAAATTAACTTACAATTAGCTATATTATTAGTAGAATCAACAGAATGTGACAAAAATCACAGAAATGAATAAGTATTCATTGTGTCATGTGACCAGCACATGATTTATCAAAAGTAATTGTCAGTTCCATACATCTTTGACTTTTGGATGAGCTACAGCCATAATCAAATGTTACTTTGTCTAAATGAGCAGATACCTTGTAATAATGCTACAAGGTTACCCCAGACATATATGTATACAGCTATGCCCTTTCAATCAACCCCCAATACTAGATTCTCAGAATTTATTAAAAATTATGCATTGTTTTTGAAAAAATGACACACTAATGTACACAATCTAACCTATTACTTTTTCACTTAATTAATTAAAGGATAATCTACAACATTTAGGTTTTAACATCACTTTTCATATTTGTTAACTGCCCGATGCCAAATAACATTAATTTTATATGTGCCTTGGTCATATAAATTTTCTTTTTAATTTCTTCAGCTTTATCTTCATACACCTTTATTCTTGCATCTAAATAGGTATTTGCTTCATTGGCTGTAAATTCTAAATAATGTTTTAAACCAATATGCATTAATAATTTGGATGTATCAGGAACTGAAGCCTCCATGAAAAAATTGCAACCAATGTTTAATTTCGTTTTGAAACCATCCGGATGAAGCTTCTGGTCGGTTATCACTTTTAATGTATGTTTTTCTTGAATTAATGCTGTTATTTCCTCATTTATTTTATGTAACTGTTGATCCTGAACACGAAGACTTTCTTTTAAAACGTTATTGATGAAGTTTTCGTATCTAACAATAGCGGTATCAACATTTGGTAGAGACATACTTAACAAATGGAAAAATCAATTGGTATTTAGAACCTATCGTAAGAAGAAATAAGTGTGATTTAATATATTATTCAAGTAAAAAATTGTAAAAAGCTAAAAACATCGCGTCTATTATTTCGAAAATACTAAAAGAAAATGTCAATGTCATTGTCATTCACATCAAGATAAAATGTCTATTGTCAACGAATGTTAACATTTCGTTTTTGGTTATCCAAAATACCTAGGTATAGTGAAAATTACCACATTATGAGTATGGTTTCCATTGAAATTACCTTTTTTAAAATTTAAGAATGTCTATTATGGATTTTGTGAATTTTAATAATAAAAAATTGCCTGTACGACGCCATCTAACGTTAAAGGTTTATACTAGAAGAAGAAACATGTGGGAGTTTTTTATTCGGTCCGTACTGACTAGATGGCGTAAGATGCTTAAATTTTTGGTCATAATTTTTTTTAGTAATAATTAGATTGATATCCTGACCAAAAAGGTAAAAACTAAAAACGGGAAAAAGACGTCGATTTAGCCGACACGAAACCAGAATTTTTATATTTCATGGCGCGTGTACTTCTTTATTAGATTTCGGGACGTTTACTCACATAACAGGGTGTTTAGTCTTAATTTATTCAGTTTATTACCAGACCTTTCTCAAGGAACGCTACACTGAGCAATATTTAAACTGTTTTTATGATGATAATTTATTTTGCGGACAGGAAAGAAGCAATGGGATGTTTATTTCTTCGTTTTCTGGTTATTTTAGTAGTAAAATAATACAACAGTAGTCAATGAAATTCTTTATTTTGACAATAGTTAATAAATCCTTAATGTCACATTCCCGCCTAATTTGCTGCGGAAATTTTAATCGTTTATAATCAATGAAGTAAAAATCTTTACAAGCTTAAAAAAACAATTACAACTTTTTATTTTGATTGCTTTAATTGCTTTAGAGTATGAAGTATCGATCTGTTTTAAATCTCACTTTAGTTGTTTCAATTGATTCACATATGACTTATTTTTTTATTCATACGCGTTTTTATAAATTTTATAAATCAAACATTTTAAATACATATATATTTTAATGAAAATGATTACACATGACATACACAGCGTAGCCAAAAGCTGAATTTAACAAAGTGAAAAACATAATACGATTTACGTGTAATGGAATAACAAATCAATAAAAAAAAAAACGATTAAACCAATTCAGGATTTTTGCACTCTATTACAATTAAAGCAAAGAATTAATTCCGAATGCAACATTTAAGCACAAACTAAACAAGACTTTACGAGAGACCTAAGTGTTACAGATAAATGGACATATATTTTATTAGACAGTACTTTTTTAATTCATACAATTGTTAAAAGTTTGATGTTTAATATTCGTTATTTAAAATGTATTATATTACAAATCTGTACTAAATCTGTACTCATTTATGATTGAACTAAGAATTTAAAAATCTAAGCCTGGGGCTCTTCAATTGGCTTTTCTTTGTAACTTTCTAATGTGCGTTAAGGAAATAGTTCCATATTTTTTCCACTATAACGAGCGTTTTTATATTCTTTGTCTGTCTATCGATTTATTAATTATATATAAGTATATCCGTAACACATAGGTAAATCTACTAAAAAGATATCATTCCTCTATGGTTTATTACGTTTCAGTGCAATTTTATCAACATTTGCATGACCCAGTAAACCTTTATTTGTAACATAAGAGATAAATTAAAACTAACTTAACATTTAATTTACATTACAATTTGTTAGCTCTAGTGAATGTGATGTTTCGTCGCTTAAAGTTATGTGCTGTTTCTGACTTAATTGCTATTATAGACAGACAAACATATTTGACCCAATGCATTATAGCATAGTAATGCCCCTGACAATGTGCCACAAGATCATGTCGGACTGTAGCTGTCTTCTTAAATGTTGTCTTGTGTGCCATTTTCTATACCTAAGAAATTTCAACATATTTACTTATAGAAATAACAGGGCTTCTCTTACCGGCCCAGATAAGTTTGTCACTCTATAGGGGAACAGATTAAAATGTTAAACAGATTATCGTCAATTGCCAACATTATCTTGACAGTTGACTTCACGTGCATTTATAATTATGTCTAAAGTGCCAGTATTAAGCACCTCATTCATGCCAACCTCTTTGGAAGGAATTCGTTTTGGTTTTTTTTGTGACGAAAGCACCTAAAATGTTGGACGTTCAGCCGACATTTAAGCGGATATATATTTATTAAGAGAACTTTGGCTTTTTGTTAACCGCATAACGATAAATTTGCGTTTCATTTTATATTACTACTAATAATATACATATAATTTGGAACATTTGACACTTTCGTATAGCAACATATATCTTCGATACTAATATTGGATGCTTGCGTCGTATCGCGTTGTGTGTACACACACAGCGATTAATCGGCGACGCGAGTCGTCTATTCGGTTTGTACAGGCTTAGCGCCTACATAGCAATTTAATCATGACGATATTGGTTGACTGGCTTTAGCGATGACATATGCAAATGACCACGCGTGTGTCTAAAATCTAAATCTCTAAACCCATCTCTCTCTCCATTAAAATCGAGTTTCTTAATGGAGAGAGAAGGTTTCGAAAATTTATATCGCCTTCTACGAAGGGCGTTTTAATGATTTTTTAATGCAAGATACTTTGCTATTCGACTGAGACAGTTAACAGTAAAAGAACTTAGCTAGCTTTTACAACAATTACTAAGTGTTTTAAGTATATTTAACAATCACTACATCTTAAAATTATTAGGATTCAATGAATTTAACGTAGATTAAGATCGTGTGAACAATCATTGGCTTTTATAGTCGAATTTAATAGAAATAAAAAATTATACTTTATAAACAATTTTAATTTAACACCAGACATGCTTCTTTCGTTAATTTTAAAACAGAAAGTTTCAGAAAAGAAATCCATAGATAATAAATGAAACCAGCCAGTGACATGGGTAATAATAATTTTAATTAAATTCGACTATACAGTTAGAGCGCGCGTACATCTTTTACAAAACTATCGCACAACTATTTAGTCGCGCTTTGATTCTATGAGCTTACGCACACAACTCGATTTTTAGTTGTGCAAAGTTGAATTGGCTGCGAAACAATCGGCAATCGCACAAGAGTTGTGCGACAGTTTATTTGACATTCCATATTATTACAAACATTAATAAAATGAAAATTATTAAAAAATAATTATGTTTTAGAGAATTACATATTGTTTACATCTAGTTTTTTTTTTATTTTAATCGTTTACATAAATATGAAAAAGTTAATTCGTTTAAGTAATAAAGATTCAGAAAAGTTTAACTAGGACTATTTATGTTATGGACATTTTAAACCAACCTTGTCCTATGTTATAACCGTTACAGTTTTATATACAAAATATTTACAATCTTATAATAATTAAGGTGAAATAACTATGATAAAACATCAAAAATTATATTTCTCGATATTTTAACTGGAGATACAATGTAAATTATATCTATTATTTCTCTGTACTGGGGCTCGTTATGGTATAGACGCAATTTTCACAAATAAGGACGTATTTACTTGATCTTAATAAACCTATGACAAACTATATGTGGGCGTGTTGTGCCCCGCTGAGAGCATCTTTTGCGCAAAACGACTTAGGTTTGTTCTTTTTTTAAATTGTTTCTTTTTTAATTCGATTCTGGTATCGTTTCATTTTGTAAATTGCCATATACACGTTTTTGTAAGTTATTTTATAAGATACTGGTTTAATTAAATATTTTTACAAATAGTAGTTATCATCACTCACTGGGGCTAAGTATAAAAACAATATATTTGTTATCTGTATGTTGGTAAAATATTTTCTTTTCCGAAACGTCTCTAAAAAGTTTTTTTTTTTAGATAAATATATTTAGAACCATTGTAACAATTACTACCAACGTTACACTTAATTAGAAATTCTATAAATTAATTTTAGTTTTGATTTAATTAATTTTAATTGATTACATTTTTACTATAGAATTTTTATATGAGATCATTTTTTATATAATTTAGACAACTATCAAACCACAAATGTGTTTCGGAAACAAAACTGGATTGTTAAGGATTCACCATTACGAGTTGTTTGGTCACTCCTGAGCCACTTAGTATAAATTTAATGTGAAATATTATATTGACAACTATGTTTTAAATTGAAAAAAAAAATGCTCACTATTTTCAATCATACAATTTCGTCTTTTTTTTAATTGCACGTGGATGAAGTCGCGAATAACTGCTTGTATTGTGATGAAGTAAATTTCAATAAAACTTAATGGTTTAAAATTTTAGATCATGTCTTAACAATAGAGAAATAGCGAGAGTAAAATACGAAAACCAATTCTACTCGTTCTATTTTTGCCTTTTGACCTACAGTAATAACTGTACACTTCGACTGTTCATTGAAAACTCTCAGAACTGAGGTTCTGTAGCGGTTTCTAAAATTTTATACTTAGGAATATTTAGTTCCTAGCTGTTGCCCACGACTTCGTCCGCGTGGTATTAGCAAACAGACGAACAATGTAAATAACGTGTCCCTTGGGAACCGGGCATTTTTCGGAGATGAACCTTATCCCATGTGTGCTCCAGAATTTGTTTTATATCTGTACCAAATTGAAATTAATGCATCCCACGGGAACTGTTCCTATTTCCGGCATAAAAAGTAGCCTATGTGTTCTTCCAGACTATCCTCTACATCTGTACCAAATTGCATCAAATCCTATTTCCGGCATAAAAAGTAGCCTATGTGTTCTTCCAGACTATCCTCTACATCTGTACCAAATTGCATCAAAATCTGTTCAGCCGTTTAGGCTAAAAACTCTTACAAACATCCATCTATCCATCCGTCCATCTAAACTTTTGCATATATAATATTAGTATGAAGTACGATAACACCATTAGTTATTATTTAGTGTGGTACACCGCTAGAGGTAGACCTAGAAAGAGAAGGGAGTGATGTCTGAGATGACGGATGATAGAGTTATGTGTATGACAAAAACCTGTTGCACCGACCGAAGATGATGACATAAGTAAAGAATATTTCCTTCTCAGGGAATTGAAAGCGAACAAGTTTTTGGTATAAAAAGAACATTTTAATCAAGGATTTACCACAAAATAACCTTGTAAGACTATATATCAAATTACATAAGGGCGGAACCGGTATCGCTCCGCCCGGCCGCGCATGCGCGAGTCTTATCTAATAGTGTTGCCAAAATACAACAAATTACTGGCAAAAATATAACGAAAAATAACAGGGTATAATGCAAATAATTTCTCATTAAATTATAATCGACTACCGTGAAACACTTTTAATCAAAACATTATGTAATCGTATGTAACTTATAATCTGTACTAATACTATATAGTGGAAAGATTTTTATTTTTGTATTTGTTTCACGTACAACTACTAGGCCGATTTTGAAAATTCTTTTATCATTAGAAAGGCTAAAGTCGCGGGCAACGGCTAGTGTTATATAAACCGCATATCGATCTCGCCAATACCTTATCGGATACCGAAATTTTCCAAATCATTTTATATTCACAAACTTCAGAAAACTAAAAAACAACAGTTACGTTTGTTTGTTGACATCGGTAATTTATTACAGCTGGTAATTATCAGGGTGAAATAAATATTATGAAGTAAGATTTCATTTGATAATCCGGATACTCCTCAGTTCATCACATCATCACCAGCTTACTATACGTACTGAGGGCCTCGAAGATTACCCTAAGTAAGTGTGACTAGGCGATAGTCAACCACGCTGGCCCACTGCGAGTTGGTTGACTTGACTTATATCTTAGAATTTCTTGTCCGATATGTGCAGGCATCACGATGTTTACGTTCACCGTAAGAACGACGGGTAAATTATGTAAATATGAATATTCTAAATATCGAAAATCACATTGGTACAGCGGGATTCGAACCCAAAACCTGTAGATTACAAGTCAAGTTCTTAAACCACTGAGCCTGCTCTGAAACTCCTCAGTTATGAAATATTAATTTTATCAATGGCCAAGTACGAAACCTTACGTGGCTTGTATCGAACGCGTGACGTAAGTAGATCCAGTATTACTATGTCTTCACTTTAATCTAACTGTGGAATATGTATTACATGCAAGCAGTCGCCATCGATTTAGTCTGCGCGGCATTACCAAAATTAAAAAACGTAATTAGTACCCTATGTGTTCTACACTATATTCTATGCTAAATTTCAGGACCGTTAGGAATGCTGTAGGCACGTAATAACAAACATTCATCCATCCAAACTTTCATATCTTATATTACTAACAATAAAAATGCGATAGTTTAGATGGATGAATGTTTGTTAGTTTGTTGCCTAAACTACTGAACGGGAATCAATAAACATTTGGCATAGATGTAGAGGATAGTCTTGAAGAACAAATAGATTACTTATTTTTTTTATTCCACCCAGACGGAGTCGCAGGTTAAATCTAATAATATTAGTAAGCTATTAAGAAGTGACATATTATTGTCTTTCTTTCTCTCTATAAATTAATGTTCAATGAGCTCATAGACTGCTTTTAATATTTTGACTTTAAATATTTCTTTAGCTAAGGGAGAACTCTTTTTCGATCCCTATTATTAAATCCTTATTGACATTTTAATAGTGAATAATGCATTTATTGACCAGTAACGTGCCTAATATATTGTGTCACATGCCAATGATTCCATCCCTGCACTATTCGATTCATATCTCGCTATCTCTCAATAATGCAAAACAATATGCATCTCTTTTAAATCAAGTACAATAGAAAGGGCTAGAAAACTATTCGCCTTTGTTATAATTTATTTTATCACAATTGCGACCATATTTATAGGCTAAGTGTAGCCAGCTACAACTCGATGAGGTGTTCTTCCTCCAAAAATTGACTACTTTAGTTATTTATTATTTACAATTAAACATAGCCTTGTCAGGCTAGGATTAGGCAACCCAGTTACATGTTTAAAAAGATGTGCTCTTTCATATAATATAGGTTTTATCAGAAAATCTGATAAAGAAAGGTCATCACTAGTGTTTATCCCTAACTATTATCTATTATATTTTTGCATAAACATATTATGACTTCAGTCATGGTATTTGGTATGTAAAATAAAATTGTTCGTCCCTTTACATATCTTAAAGTGAAATGAAAACGGAAAAATAAAACTTTAAGGCCCTAGCACACAACCGCGAAAGCTAATAGGAACCGAAGCGAAGCGTTACCAAATAATGAAAAAACGGGAAAATTCCGTGTGTTTAATTCACGTTAGATTATATTTTCCACTGAAAGAACGGTTGTTAAATTGTTCGTTTGAGATAATAATAATGCCATATTCATAACAATTACGGGTTCGCTTCGATGCCGCTTCCTATGTAGTGTGGCACAGGCCTTTATCAATTACCATTTGGAATATCTTAATATTACTATTATTATAATGTTTCGCTATACAACGCTGTCATAAAATTATTCACTCTATTTGTGTAATTCGACTCGTTAAAAATAGACAAAAAATTATATAAAAACTATTAGGTACTAAGTAAATCCCGTAAGTTACACGTAACATATATACAAAAACGATTGTATGTCTATACAGATCTAACACTATGGTATTTTGTAGTCCGGAATTCGCACTTAAGAGTGGTTACGCACTCGCGCACAAGGGTGGTGTTGCACTCGCGGTTAAGTGTGCTAACACATTGGTGCGTAAAGTTGTCCCAAACGCGCCGGCCGCAGCCCCGTTTAGGAATCGCCGGCACCTTCCGCCGAGCTCGAAGTCGACGGGGGCTCGGTGGGATCGGGCGCCGCCTGAAAAATAAGAAAAAGAAAATCAAATCTGCATACTGTTCTTGCGACAGACAATCTTGAACCTGTTTTTAATTGAGATGAATCTTGTACGAAATTCTTATACAATTTTATTTTGTTTCAATCAAGATACAGAGATTACTAAAGTATAGTAAATATTTTTGTACGTAAAATGTTACATTTCGACTTGAAATCCGTTAACTGCCGCACTCGGGTTCACACGATTCGTTAATCGATATTTGATGGTAATTGTGAAATAAAAAAAAACGATTTCTTATAAAAATGCACGGTAATTAACAAAAAGATTACAAACTGAGCTGTCAAATTACGGCAATGTTGCCAATTTACAAATTATGGTTGCGTTCTTACTGTCGCTAACAATTGGTCACTACAGTTTGTCTAAATAAAATAGATTAGTTTGATAAATGACACATATGAAATATCGAATTCAATTTGTGTGAAAGCAAATGTCATACTTAATAGACAGGTATCGTAGTGACGAAAAAAACACGCATAGCGAACAATTTTGACCTATCGATATTCGGTTTAAATAATTATCGAACTCAAATTATTATTTTCTTATTAACTAATTTATAGAACAATTCTAGTATTGATTGTAATGTAGAGAATTTAGCGATGACAGAAATAATAGCCAAATCCAATTCGATTACGTACGGCTGTAGTAGTAATAAACATTTATTTACACTCATTATTTGTTATGGTCATTATTAATTTGAGAAAACATTTAATAACAACAATAGCGACACTTCAACATTTTTGAACCCGTCGACATCTCCGTCGCCGAAGCACGAAGCGGCCACAACGCTCTTGGCGCGCGAACAAAAGTTAAATAATACTCGCCCTGAAGAAGGATCCCCGAAGGATCCGAAACTAGTCGGTGCCGTCACCGGAGGAAAAAAGCGTGACTTGAGCCGTTTTTAATTAATTTTCGCTTAAAGTAATGTCTCACGATAGTTTAAACAATTTAATTGAGAAAACAGTGTTTTTTTTAAATTCATAAGTTATAACTATAAATCTATCGATTTCAACTTCTATAAGAATAAAAATCGAAAATCGATAAGATTCATGACTAATTACAAAACCCATCCCTACTAAATTTGAAATGAATTGTCAAACTAATCTAAATTATTTGGACACACTATAAGGGTACCTTTGTCTAAATATTCCATACAAAATTTTTACTATTTGGTCACTTTGAGTATGGCAATATGTTATCTGTTAACAGATTAAAATTTTATGTAATACTAGCTGTCGCTCGCGACTCCGTGCGCGTGGAATTAAAAAAAAATGTGAGTAGCCTATGTTTTCTTCCAGACTATCCCCTACATTTATGCGACATTTCATCAAGATCCGTTCAGCCGTTTAGACTACAAAGTTAACAAACATCCATCCATCCATCCATTGTAACTTTCGCTTTTATAATATTTATTATATTATATATATTATGAAAAGAAAAATTTGGGTTGTTCATAGCGATTTCTTTTTAAATTCTTGTCTGTCTGTGTGTCTTATTCTTGTTCGCATTTGTTTTGGTTAATTTCGAATCGATATCATAGGCTACCTATTTAATTCCACGCTGAGGATGTCTCGAGAAACATTAAAAACATATTCATAATTATCTTTTTATATAAAATATTGGTGACGTTTGATGTTTATACGTTTCCACTCGATATCTAGAAAAGCATCAACGCAAAGGTATGACAAGAAGTAAGAGTTGCAATTTTTAATTGGCATTAATTATTGTATGTTGGCATGGCAACATATAAGCGAGACCTTTACTTCGATGCGTGTCCGCGACACGGAACATAGTCGGTGCTGGAACTGACATCGCTAAATTAACAAATAGTGATAATATAAAACTAGATGTTCCCGTGCGACTTCATCCGCATAAAAATATGAAAATTTTATGTTATTGTTTACATGTGTCAAATTATCAATTGTAAATGTCAAAATTACATGATGATGACAAACCATCGCAACCTTGCTTCCTTGATGTTGGCAGCAACTTATGGTCTCTTTCCCACATTAGGGTTTTTAACCAAAATATTTAGCCCCTAAGTTTAATGCCGTGAATATATAGGCTAAAGCGTAACGTAAGTGTAAGGATTTTTATTAAAAAAGGAATTATTCAAAAATATGCTGTAATTGCTGACATCTTAAGCAACAAAGAAGTGTGTGTTTACGCTTTATTATATTAGTAAGTAAAGTAAGTAATAAGTAATAGATAGATATGAAGTAAAGATATATGGAATAATTAATATTGACGTATTTAAATGAGGATTATCAAATTTTGGTGTGGCTTATAATAATTAACACTTTAATTCACATACGTAGAAATCCCGAATATTATCTTTGAAAATAAAAAAGACGACTTGAGTCAATACTAGCTTTCGCCCGCGATTTCTTCCGCGCGGAATTAAAGAAAAAAAACTAATTAGTCTATGTGTTCTTTCGAACATTCATCCTTTAACAAATATACAAATTATTATGAAGAAGTAAGATTGAGAACAAATTCAAAGTGTTAAAATTGTTAAAAATATAATTAAAATATTAGTGTTAATTTTACTTGTTCGGTTAATATTGGATTTAAAGCCCTTACTCGATTTCTAATCTGCAATGTCCACCATAACGCAGTCACGAAACCCTACTAAAGACCCAGATTAACTCGGCACTTTATATATCTAGCTTTCGCCCGCGACTCCGTTTGTGTGGAATAAAAAGAAACAAAAGTGAGTATGTGTTCTTCCAGATTATCTCATCAGAAATCCTTTCAGCCGTTTAGGCTACAAACTAACAAAAATCTATCAATCCATCAATCCATCCATCTAAACTTTTACATTTATAATATTACGAGCTGTTGCCCGCGACTTCCTCCGCGAGGTATTCGAAAACATACAAACTATATAAATTACAAAAAGCTACGTATCCCTCGGGAACCGAGCTGTTGCCCGCGACTTCCTCCGCGAGGTATTCGAAAACATACAAACTATATAAATTACAAAAAGCTACGTATCCCTCGGGAACCGGACGTTTCTCGGGGATGAAGCTTATCGCATGTGTACTCCAGACTTTGTTTTATGTCTGTGCCAAATATGTTAAACCGTTGCAGAATGATCGAGTAAACATTAAAAAACTAAATTAACGAATCCCACGGGAACCATAACTATTCCCGGGATAAAAAGTAGCCTATGTGTTCTTACAGACTATTCTCTAAATCTGTGCCAAATTTCATGGAGATCCTTTCAGCCGTTTAGGCTACAAACGCTAGCAAACCTCCATCCATCCATCTTAACTTTCGCATTTATAATATTAGTAAGAAGTAACATTAGTAAGATGTAAGATTTCAGCAATCACAGTATATTTTTGAATAAAAAGCCCTACACTGACGACATGATTTAGGCTATATACCTTTTCATGTTATTAAACTTAGGGGACTAATAAATTGGGAAAATACGTTGTGAGGGAAAGGGACGAAAACAACAAACCAATAGCAGCGAAGAAGCCAGTTTGCCATGGTAACGGTAATTGTTCGCAAAGGGCAAAGTTGTTATTTGAGCATTTGTATTTTGACCTTTGCAAATGAACGGATTATGTACATTAGACTTTTTATAATTTTATACGGATGAAGCCGCACGGGAACAGCTAGTTACTAATAATATAAAAAGAAAAGATTTGTATTTTTGCATGTATTGAAATAACTCACTAAACAGCTTTGCCATTTTTTTTAAATTCTTTCACCATTAGAAATGTTATTTATCTGTGAGTAACAGCTATACTTTTTATATTCGGACGAAGTCGCGAGCACCGGATAGTATGCAAAGTTATATAGTCTCTTCCAGTATGGAATGAATCAACGACAGTAAATTGTCTAGAACGCGCCAGTAGTTGAAAAAGCCACTCAAGGAAACGAATAGGTTTTTTCTAAGCTGTTAACCCCTGTTATAAGTTCATACATACATCACTATAGTCCTCTTGTCGACTATTGGCATTTCACGCATTTAATAAAATGAATTAAAAAAAAATGTAGAATTATTATTCTTCAATTTTTTTAATACATTTATTTGAAATGAAAACATTATAATTGCAACAACAGTTGTATTACGATAGCCTGATATTAACTAATTATATAAATTATTCATAACTAGCTGTTGCCAGCGACATCGTTCACGCAATATTAAGATATAACGTAGCCTATAATATGCACTACTATTTCAGCTAGCGTTCTTCGTTATCAGTAACGCAAGTACATCATCTTCCCGAAATCTGGAATCTTTCTTTTTATATTACAAACAGACACTCCAATTTTATTATATATGTATAGAAGAGCTAATTATAATAACAGCCAGTATGGGTTTAAAAAACAATAACATATAATATTAAATCATAAGAAATGTACTAAATCGAATACTGCCTATAATTGTCGGTAATGAGTCCATTCTACTTTTTAAAAAACAAAAATTTGCAAAGACATTTAATGACAATAAAATGAGGATCCTACGACTGTTACTTCAAACATCACGTCGCGATTATCGAATAGTTATTTGCATTCTTCTGATATTAACTTACTTCTACTTAATATTATAAATGCCAATATATAGACGAATGTTTGTTACTACGTATCGCCATAACGGTTCAACAGATCTCGCTGAAATTCGGCACATACAACTAATTATGATTTTTGAATACCGCGCGGTCGGAGTCGCGGGCGACAGCTAGATATAACTAGCGATATTCGATACAATCGAGATAAATCGGTGAAGCGATCTCGGTCACAGGGCCAATGTAACACGGCGGCATATCGGACCGGATCGTTCGCTCGCACCAAAAGAAACTAATAAAACAATTACTCGTGAAGTCGTGAACAACAAAGTCGCAAACCTGTCAGCCAGGGTTGTACTCTGTTACTAACTGCAAAATAAATTATCTTTTTTTGTTTATTGTACTCATAGTGTCATGTAATTATGGCTGATAGAAATGCATGGAAGAGCAGCACATACTGTGACGACCCTCCATAGGGACAAGGGCATATTGATGATGATGATGAGTGTAATAAAATTTTACGACTCCCTTAGGAATCGGCTGTGACGAGTAATGTGAAAGAATTGTATAAATTCATATGTTTGTAGCATTCTTTGCTACACATTATATTAAGTTTCTATATTAAACAGGTCTAAACACCTATGACTTTTACTAATAATATAAATGCGAAAGTTTAGATGTATGATTGTTGTTATAGATTGTAACGTAAACGGCTGGACCGATCTCGATGAAATTTGGCATAGACGTAGAGGATAGTCTAGAACACATAGGCTACTCATTTATGTTTTTTTTTTAAATTCCGCGTGAACCGAGTCCGATGAAATTTGGCATAGACGTAGAGGATAGTCTAGAACACATAGGCTACTCATTTATGTTTTTTTTTTAAATTCCGCGTGAACCGAGTCGCGGGCGAAAGCTAGTTAGGATATAAAATTAATCTTGATATGATCATAATTATGAAACACTGTGATCGATAATCGGATCGTGTTATTTGTATTAATAAAAAATGTCTAGACTATCATGTAACTTTATTGATAAATGTCGTTAAGTGCGGCCCTGGTGTGCTTTCCTTTCCTCGCTGGTATAAAAGTTGCAGCGCGGCTTGCTGGAGCGACGTCAGTTCGATTACAGCGGTACTTAGCGTTACTATCGTGTCTCGATCAAGAAGTTTAGACAAAAAAGATGAAGACAGCCATCATGTTATTTGGCAATCTGTTAACGTTACCTTCATCGATGTACCCAGCTTAAGTTACAAGTTAGGCGGATTCTCTTGAAAACTGATACATTGCGTTTAACATACGTTATTTTTCTAAAAAAAACACCGCACGTTCGAACACGAACATTATAATTTTTCATGCTAAAATTATCCTAATATTAAATTAAGATGTTAATTAATTTGTGTATAAAATTTATTAGTGTATAAATAATTAGGGTACGAAAGCAAAAAAAGAACCAAAACTTCGTCACGCGATTTTGAGATAAACTATTTAACTACGTCGTAGTCTTTGACTCCAAAAATCCAATAAAAAATGGGACCCACATGCAAGCACTACCTTTCGGATAAAAAAATAATTATCAAAATCGGTCCACTAGCGGCGGAGTTATGCCGTAACACACATTAAAAAAAAAACATACCGTCGAATTGAGTACCTCCTTCTTTTAGGAAGTCGGTCAAAAAATAGCACATACTCGTATTGAGCAAGAAGTTTAGTTACCTCTTTAAAGAAGTTTACGATAAAAAGATAGTAAATAATTAAACAAAGTCGCTTGACCCGGTGGCCATGTCAAACTTTATTTACGATAGCCCACTAGCGCCCTCTGTCAATATGAAAAAGAGTGTCAAAACTTTTTGATAAGGACTTCCTTGTATTACTGTTTCTTAATTTTCTTTATTTCTCCCATTTTCTATGCCTTTATGAGTTTTATATATTTTCTTACAGAACTAACTGCGTTAGTATCTCTTATCTCACCGGGTCAGATAAGCTGGTCGTTCTATAACCGTAAATCGTAATATCGATGATGCTGAATTACTGAAGTTTTTGGATAATTTTAGCATGAAAATTTTATATTATTGTTTATGTTTGTCAAATTACCAATAGCAAATGTCAAAATGACATGATATGACACACCTTGGCAATCTTGCCAAGCCTTCCCAAAACCAGCGCGAACTTTAGTGACAAGCTAGACGCATTATCTGAGCTTTCTCCTTTTAGCCGAGAAATGATATTTTTTATTTGTTAATTAATATGTTCCGTAATTTTTTTTTGTGATTTTTGGTCAATAAATAGTGTTTTATTTGTTTTTTTTTTTTAATATAGATACGAGTACACTTTATTTTTGGCGTACATTTGGAACATAGAATAAACTGATTCATAGTTATGGATCGTCTATCGCTGATGGTGGCGATCTAGTGAACGATCAGTTCGCGGTATCTGTTCTATAAAAAAGCTAAACGTCGCGTCGTCGTCGCTGCGGTCTCATTAAATTTCATAGTACTCGAGAAACCTGAGTCCTAGTAGTGTCATCATCGATTTAGTAGTCAATTGGTTCATCCAAGCTCAGTGATTAAGTCAAACAAATTTAACATTATACATTAAGTGTATGGACGTAAGATCGTCAGACTTGGCAAGCTAAATGTAGTAATAGTGGTGGAGCCCGCTTTAACATCTTCGCACGAATGGACCGTCTCGCCTGGTAGAATACCACGACCACACAGAAGACAGGCAGACAGGAAATTCCGCGTTTCGTCTGATGAGTGTGGCTCAGCAGCGTACTTTTAGTCCCTTTTCCTACCTATTCTTCTTCTTATAAGAAATGGATGGGAAGGGAACGTGGATTTAACGGTGCAGGAGACGTATAGGAAGGGGAAATGTCCTCTGTATGTGCGTCTCCTTCTTCGGCGATTAAGTATTCCATAAGCATCCGTTATTTCGGATGTCTATGAGCAGCAGTCGCTTCGCCAGTTTGGCGGAATTAGGCGGCCGCTTGCTTGTTTACTACCTTATGGTGTAAAAAAAATCCAGGTCTATTTATTAAGTAGAAAGGTGTTATCCTTGACCCAATAACGCTAGTTCTTCGTCTATGAGCATTCATACATACATTCATACATCTCTATAAGTCGACATATCTAAATTTACTCCGTTTTACCGCAAATCTTCTTTAAACAATTCTTCCATACTTTCTTACTTGCTTCTAGCTATCTTGTCATAATAATATTATAAACGCACAAGTTTAGATGGATGGATGTTTGTAAGAGTTTTTAGCTCAAACTGCTGATTTCGATGAAATTTGGCATAGTTGTAAAGGATAGTCTGGAAGAAAACAAAGACTTTTTGATTCCTGAAGGATACGATAATCTTGTTTTTCATGTTTACTCGATAATTCTGCAACGGTACAACATATTATATCTTAATGAAATTTAATACAGATATAGAACAAAGTCTGGAGTAACATAGAGGTATGGTTTATTCCCGAAAAGTTTCCGAGGGATACGTAGTTTTGTTTTTTATAGTTCGTATGTTTTTTTTTTAAATCGCAGTCAACGGCTAGTAATACAATAAAAACAAACATTATAAATTGTTCTTTTCCTTGCAACTGTTTTGTTATTTGTTAAATGTGGTATTCACTTGGCAATCCACAAACAATTTTTTTTAACTCGATTGTTCATTACAATGTAGATGTATAAAGGCAATAATATGAAAAACACATAATGACAAGATTATTGCAGAATACATTACGAAATGCAGTTGTGAAATGCGAAGTATTATTTTATTTCGATCTTAAATACTGATAAATGAAATCCGACAATTATGATGCATAACTTAAGACTGTTCGAATGTCTGTCAGGATTTTACATTGATGGATGGTTTTATTTAATATAACGTTACCAAAAATGTAAACCCTTATCAGCAAGATTGCCCGGATTCTGAAGGGTTAATCAATTTTAATTAATAATAATCTATATTTAATTGTTTAAAATAATTCGGAATTTAAAACAGATTAGGTAGTGACGTTATTAGATTAATGCAAATTAATTAAATTAAATATTAAAGTTAATATAATTTGCATAGAGCAAAAGTTCAAGACAATTTTCGACACACTATTATATGTGACCACTTAAAAGTCCTTTTATTGGATAAAAAAAAATTCAAGGTCAAAGAAGCAAAATTACCAAGAATAAGAACAGGATTAACAGAGGCTACTTAGTTTTCTTTTTAATACCGCTCGGAACAATTCGCGTGCTTTTTGACCGACTTCCCAAAGAAGGAGGTACTCAATTCGTCGATATATTTCTTTTTCTTTTTTTTTTAGTAAATCTATTACTTAAGAATTAATCTTCATTGTTATAAAAATATAATTAATTTACCACTTAAAGAATTCTATAATGTAATGTCTAGTAACATAAACACTTCCGAGGCCATCTGACGTCCTTACTTACAAGTTACAATGCTTCGAAATAATTTTATTATCAAAACTATAATTGTAACAAGGATTTGATTACAAACACACTTTAACAAATCGAATTCATTGTTTAATTCGAATTCCGACTTTACATGTCGAATTACATTATATACGCCTAGCTTTCGCCTGCGAATCTGTCCGCGCGGAATTAAAAAAAGTGAATTATGTGTTCTTCCAGACTACTCTACATCGAAGCCAAATTCCATAGAGATGCATTCAGCTGTTTAGGATTTTTAACAAACATCCATCTATCCATCCAAACTTTTATGTTTATAATATTAGTAAGAAGTAAGATTGTAGATTAACGTACGGGGGAAGCCGTTACGTGTAAAATACTAGCTTTCGCCCGCGGCTACATCCACTTAAATTTAAAGAAGTTTAATGTGTTCTTCCAAAGCATGTTCTATATCTATGCCAAATTTCAGTAAGTCAAAAAAAACCATAACATTTATTTACTTTGAAAAAAGGTACAAAATCTTTTAATTTCGTCGATATAGCATTCTTAGTAGACGAGACCTCAAGATGGCAACCCCGTATGGAAGAAGACGACACTGCATTTAGATGACAACACTGAGCACCCCGCTTGAGCAGGATTGTACATAAAAGCTAGAGTCCTACGCAGTCTCGTTCACTTTATCCACCATTTTAGAGACAACAGCGTAGTTGCTTAGCCCGCTTGTGTATTGCCAGCTTTATTACTTTATTTTGGTTATTGCAACTTCCCATATGTATTAAAGTTATTTTTTATAAAGTCAGCAATGTTTCATTAATAAGAGAATCGATTATCATACCAATACTTGATATTGTAATACTTAATTGACCGCCACAGATAAATATAAATGTCACAATTAAATAAAAACAAATGAACAGGCACAAAAGGTTAGGAGCCAATTATGAAAGATCGAAAAAAGTGGTGGATCTTAATTTTTAATCGATTAATAATGGTAAAAGAAATTAATTGCTTCTTAACATAGTATAAATAAATGTTAATGGGTAGACAATAAATTGTTTATTTTTTACTAACGACAAAAAATACATGAGATCGATATCGCAAACAGACTTATTAATCCAGACATAAATTATTATGTGTACCATAGACATATTTATGTCTACTAGCTTTTTGCCGCGACTTCGTATTCGTAATTAAAAAAAACAGTAAGTTTTTAGTTATGTAAGTTGCCAAATGTTCTTCCAGATTATGTTGTACATTTGTGTCAAATTTCAGGAATTTAAACTATAAACTCTAAGATTCATCTATCCGATCGTATTTACGATATTTTATGAATGACTAGTTGTTTCTCGCAACCTAAATTACCTTTCAAACAATGAAGTAGTTACAATATATACATACAAAAATACAAATCTTTCCTTTTTATAATATTATTAGTATTAGTATTGGTATTGGTGTTGGTGTTGGTGTTGGTGTTGGTATTGGTGTTGGTATTGGCATTGGCATTGGTATTGGCATTGGCATTGGTATTGGTATTGGTATTGGTATTGGTATTGGTATTGGTATTGGTATTGGTGTTGGTATTGGTATTGGTATTGGTGTTGGTATTGGTATTGGTATTGGTATTGGTATTGGTATTGGTATTGGTATTGGTATTGGTGTTGGTATTGGTATTGGTATTGGTATTGGTATTGGTATTGGTATTGGTATTAGTATTAGTATTGGTATTGGTATTGGTGCTGGTATTGGTATTGGTGTTGGTATTAGTATTAGTATTAGTATTAGTATTAGTATTAGTATTAGTATTAGTATTAGTATTAGTATTAGTATTAGTATTAGTATTAGTATTATATTAGTATTAGTATTAGTATTAGTATTAGTATTAGTATTAGTATTAGTATTAGTATTAGTATTAGTATTAGTATTAGTATTAGTATTAGAATAGATATTGATAACTGCTTCCGAGATGTCGTTAAAGTGTAACGTCTGAGAAATAATTTACGAGTCTCTTTGTGTCGGGGCTTTTAGAGGGAAACTTTTTAAGTTGTACATTTTACGACCGACCTCGAAAGATTGTGATTCAAACACCTTAAGCGTTACTAGCTTTTGCATGCCACCTCGTCTGCGCGGGATTAAAGAACTGTTAAGTATTAAAAATAATCTATGTTACTCAGTGATACTGTAGTTTTTTTAACCGTTCTATTAGGATTTGAATTTATTCGTAACATACAATAATAATAATTTTCCCCTTTGCTACATTAATGTAGATCCTATAAACTAATGTTTCTACATCTTACTAAATACGGATCTTCGGAAATTTGGCACGGATGTAAAATATAATCTGAAAGAACTCAAAGACTACTTACTAAGTTATTTTCTTAATAACGCGCGGAGGCGTTGCTGGCTAATAATAGTATTATATAAAGTGACTAGCAGTTGCTTGCGAATTCGCCTGCATGAAATTAAAAAAAGCCTATGTTAAAGATAAATTACCTTACTAGCGGTGTAAGTATTTTTATAATCGGCCCAATAGTTTTTGATTTATACATACAAAAATACAAATCTTTCCTCTTTGTAAAATAAGTATTGTAAGCCTTATATTTACAAATTGAAGTCGTTTGCAAAGCATCAGATATGATCAGATAGAAGAGTGAATGAAAACAATTACTGCAAATAATTTTTTTTTATATATATTTTTTTATATATTTATTTTTATACCAGCACCTTTTTATATAGTTGTTTTGCAGGTTTTTGTATGTGTCATAAAGGAGTATTTAATTATACAGTTTTAATGATTAAAATTGTTTTAAGTATGTCAACTAGACGTTAGCTATTAATGAATACATTAGGAAGCAAATCGATCATAATGGTTACAAGTCTAAGCAGATGTAAATTGTCAATAACTTTTTGTGTATAAATGTCTACCTATATGTACGTTGGTCATAAATTGTGTTTGTTTACACATTCTTAGATAACAATAATCAATCTATAGATGGAGTGTTTCTTATAAATTTATAAATAGAGTGTCGATTTTCGATTCTGTAAATGACGACTAAGAAATTCACCCGAACAAAAGGCCTCGGGAATCCTGTTTTATCGCCTCACTTTAGCGTTCCGGAATAGGCATCTTTAAATATACAAGTTAAAATACGAGTTACTTATTATGTTTAAATGTCGCACTTAATTATTAAGGACCACTTTGTTTTTTATACATCTGGTATAAGGTGGCAAAGAGTAACACGCCACCTGAATTCGTTGAAATAGGCAGCTACCGCTTTTCCTGTGTCCCTTTCTTTTAAATCCATTTCGTTCGGAAAGTGGACTTAAATTAAGCCTCCTCTAGGATTTCGCTATTATTATTGTTATAGCTAAATTCTCTACACTATAGTCAATACTAGAATTATCATCTAAATTAGATAATAAGAAAATAATAGTTTTAGTTAAGTTCGATAATTTTTTTATACCGAATATCGATAGTTCATAATTGTTCGCTATGCGTGTTTGTTTCATCACTACGATGCCTGTCTATTAAGTACGGCATTTGCCTTCATACAAATTGAATTTGATACTTCATATGCGTCATTTATCAAACTAATTATCTTATTTAGACAAACTATACATGAGAAATATTTTCTAAAATACTCTCATAGTGACGTAGATGAGTCTGTGTACGGCAAATAAATTCAAATATATATATAAATAATAATAAGGAAGCCTAGTTAATACTTCACTTAAGACATTTTTCACATAATCTATACTATTATAATAAAGCGTTATCACACACTTCTTTGTTGCCTAAGATGTCAGCAATACAGCATATTTCTGAATAATTATTTTTCTTATAGAAAGCCCTACACTTACGTCATGCTTTAGGCTATACACGCATTAAACTTAGGGGGTAAATATTTTGGATAAAACCCCCAATGCGGGAAAGAGACCATAAGTTGCTGCCAACATCAAGGAACCAAGGTTGCCATGCTTTGTCATGTCATGTCATTTAGACATTTGCAATTGATAATTTGACAAATGTAAACAATAAAGAGCGTCGGTGGCTCAGTGGTTTGAACACTTGACTTGTAATCTACAGGTCTAGGGTTCGAATCCCGCCATGTACCAATGTGATTTTCGATTTTTCGAATTTTCATATGTGCATAGTTTACCCGACGTTCTTACAGCGTGGTTGACTATGGCCTAGTCACCCCTTATTAGGGTAGGCTCCGAGCCCCTCGGTGGGGACGTATAGTGAGCTGGTGATGATGATGAAACAATAAAGTATTTTTTTTTATAATTTCATGCGGATGAAGTAGTAGTTGTAGTAGAGCTAGTCCTCAATAACGCTAACTATTAAGAAACCTTCAAAACTACATGAGAAAGTAATAAATTGGATTCTAATTATTTGCTAATAGATGTCATAAATGTTAAGTTAATTTTATAACAAAAATTTGAACTTATCAAAATTTTTTAAAATGTTTTATAACATGTCTATACAGGGACATGAGGTGACGTACTAAACTAGACAATTAACATAGTACGTACCTTTCAAAGAAGTTACCGGTGAAATAATATTGTTTACTATGTGTAGTCTATATATTTCTTAAATGTATTTAGTGTACGGTGTTTTTTTAATCATTTTAGCCGATTTAAAAGGTGTATAGGAATAAACAAAAACAGTCCGTGAACTCCGTCAAATGTTTCGCAACACACGCTTGTTGAATTAATGTAGGTGCGATTGTTTTACATTGTTTCCCTATAATTTAATACAACAACATATGTTTCCACAATTTTCTTCGATTGTCCTATTAGTAATATTAGACGATGTTTCTCAAATAACTGGCAATTATGTTTAATAAGCAAACGTTTGAGAGAGACTGTAAACACGCATGAGAATGTTAGCGAACGAGCACCGAGTTATTGGATGTTCTAAACAGTGTTCCCATCTTCACGAGACTTGTACCCACGGCCTCGGTAAATTAATACGCAACCCAACTCTCGTTACATTGTTATTCAAGAATGACGTCACTAGTTACTACTACGTTACTAATGCTTACTACTGTTTAGGTAGATTTTACTTTACCTCGTCTAACAATAGCTTGTTAATATTTTGATATGAGTTTGAGGTAAGTTAAGGCTTTCATCGTGTTTGCGGGACACCTGAACTAATAATCGTCAGATTTACGTCAGTGAAAATACTATAATGTTTTTCATTTGGAATTTATCATTGTATTGTATTGTTCATTTGAATTACAAATTGTAACAGTATTGTGATACACCGTTAAGTTTCTGGTTAAACATTTGTGCATATTTTAGATATTAAGATGTGATATGTAACTTAAAGGGCGTTAAACGAGACATTTAAAAGGACAGGTAATTTTTTGTCAACAAAAATGGCGTTCCTCTGACAACCAAGGCGAACAGAGTGGAATCGTTAATTCAAATAAGGCGAAACAAGTCGATTTTTCTACCAAGGCGATTAATTGATTGAATCGTTATGGAGTTAAGATTTTTATTTTTAGCAATATTAAACTAGACGATGCGAAACCCTATAGTTTAGTAGCGCATGGAACACACTAGAAATTGATTGTGGGTTCGTTTATTTGTCCAAAAATTTTTGTACTGTTTTTTTAGGAAATACAATTTTTTATATCCTAAAATTTCTAACTACGAATTTTCAGTGTAATATAGTAGTTGTAATTGTGAGGTTTTTTATAGGTTTTAAAATATATCCATAATCTAGATCCTACTGATTTTAAAATGAGATACTAATCAGGGAGCGTCGAGATGTTCGAATTTATATTTAGTTCGGAATGCGGTCGCGCCCATCTTTCGTTATGCAGTTGCAAACATTGCCCTTCTCTGGTTCTTACCTCCGCACTACTGGATACTAGATATATCAGCAATATTTTTGAATAGAAATTAATACATAGTTTATAGTGTGCTGACAAATCGTCATTTAAATGTAAACACGTGCAGTACTCGACCCACGACGCTACTTTACCGCGAAATAACCTTATTGCCATTGAAAATGTTAAGCAATTCGTCTTTCGAGACTAAAAAGGAGTACACCTTTGACTAAACTATTGCACACTGTTGTGCGATTGTCGATTGTTTCGCAGCTCTGTTTAGTTGCACAAAAAAATCGAGTAGTGTGCGACTTCCATATTAGCTCATAGGAATCAAAGCGCGACGAAGCATTTGCACAGTCTAAATCTTACTAATATTATAAATGCGAAAGTTTAGATGGATGGATGGATGTTTGTTAGCGTTCGTGGCCTAAACGGCTGAAATTTGGCACAGGTTTAGAGCGTAGTCTGGAAGAACACATAGGCTACTTTTTTCCCAGGAATAGTTACGGGTGGCCTAAACGGCTGAAATTTGGCACAGGTTTAGAGCGTAGTCTGGAAGAACACATAGGCTACTTTTTTCCCAGGAATAGTTACGGTTCCCGTGGGATTCATTAAATTAGTTTTTTAATGTTTACTTGATCATTCTGCAACGGTTCAACATATCTCATTGAAATTTGGCACAGATATAAAACAAAATCTGGAGTACACGTGGGAAAAGGTTCATCCCCGAGAAATGTCCGGTTCCCGAGGGATACGTAGCTTTTTGTAATTTATATAGTTTGTATGTTTTCGAATACCTCGCGGAGGAAGTCGCGGGCAACAGCTCGGTTCCCGAGGGATACGTAGCTTTTTGTAATTTATATAGTTTGTATGTTTTCGAATACCTCGCGGAGGAAGTCGCGGGCAACAGCTCGTAAGAGAATAATTTATGAATATTAAAATGTATTAAACTGTCATTGCAATAAATGTATTGGAACATGTTACTTTTCGGACATTTAAAGATCTTATCGAAGGATTTCAATGTCCAAGACCAACATCGACAGACGTGGTTTACCTCATCTTTGTATGGACATATGAGATCATGTCTATATGTATGTGAGGGTACCCAGACAGCTATGGATAGATTGCAAGGTGATAAAATTAATAATCTATAATTTTAATCGATAACGTATTAAGTGATTACAGTAGAAACATTAACGACAGAACAGGAATTCGTATATATAAGTTTATTTATAGTATGTAATAATTTATTAAAACTTTTTAGATGGCGCACACCTTTGACTAAACAATCGCAAGTGTTGTGCGATTGTCAATTGTTTCGCAGCCAATTCAACTGATTAGTAGTATAACTAAAAATCGAGTAGTTTGCGCACCTCCATTTAAGCTCATAGAAATTAAAGCGAGACTAAACAGTCGTGCGACAGTTTAATCAAAGGTGTGCGCGCGCTTTTTAAACCCACACTAGACATTTTAATAGAGGGAGAGTCAACAACAGGTTCAATACTAAAGACTACAAAGAAAACAGACGTGATGTAGAGGTAATTTTGGAACTCTTCTGAAGAGTGTACGTGCCGGAGGATTAGAAGGCGAGGTGGAATTGACAGAGAGACTGTATAGGGTGCCCTAGACATCTGGCTTGAGGAGTTAAAGTTACAATCAACACTATATTCTACATTAAGAGGAAGACTTGCCAGCATTGATACTCGCGAAAAACATTACCGGCCTATCAGTGGAGCATAAAAATATGTTAAAAAAATTCCAATTGGAAGTCTAAACTAATTCCTTAATAACAAACTAAAGTCCACATTAAAGCTTCCGCGGATGTTTTAGTGCCGGCTTTAGGGCGAGCCGATCGTAAAACGGGACTTACCCGACTAACTTCCAATCAGAACACGTACACTCGTAAAAAGCGTGAAATAACGCACTTTAAATTAATGCCCACGATGCATACGTCGCATCTCTACTTTCCGATGCTTCTCAATTTAGCTGGGTTATATAACAGTTCGCATAGTTCAGTTTAATCAGGCGAAATGCTCCGATACTACTAAAGTTATACGAAGTCGCATAAACCTTGCCCGTAAACGCTGCATCTGCTTAATTTTATGACAGTCTATGCGAGCGGGAGTTCCGAATACCGCCTCATAACTCAATATTACATGCATGCTGCATCTGCTTAATTTTATGACAGTCTATGCGAGCGGGAGTTCCGAATACCGCCTCATAACTCAATATTACATGCATTATTGAAAATTCCAGATAATACATAATGAAATGCATCATCATACTATTATACCAGACCGTATAGTAACTATTATTTTTATATTAATATTAATTCACTAATATTACTTGTTCAGGAAATAGTTATATGGCAGGATTCGAACCTACGACCGCTAGTTCAGTACCCCGTAACCGAAACGCTGTTGGCGAACCTACTTATTCTCCAATCATTTATTGTACTTATGTAGAAAACAATTGTGAATATTCAAACAGTAATCCAAAAATACTGTTATTGAATAGAGTCCAAACACTAAGCCCCATATGATTAGAGACACTAAATTTACACAGAACAAAGACATTTTACAACATTACGCTTGTATTTTACGATGGAAATGTAATTTCAAACAAGTTTATTATAGTTAGATAATTTTAGTACTGTGTTGTAAATCATTTAAAACATAGCGAAGAATATCTTGATGTGTCATTGTACAGATAGACGGCAAAGACGATGAGCGTGTTTCCTACACGCTTAATCGGGAAATATCCTTTATGTCCCATCCCCAGTCGAAAGTAAGCAACACATCTAAAACTAACATACTGATTTGTATTAATTTAGTCACAAAAAATCTGTCTCGCCTCAAATCACAAAGAAAAATTCCGCGATTTGAGTGAAGTCAAAAAATATTTACACGACGACAAAGCTTGAATATAAAGGAGCTTATAAAAAGGTACGAGCTTTAAAGAAAGGCAGTCCACGCTCAGCACACACGACAAATCGTTTCTTTTTGTGCACGGTTTCGCGGGGCGCGGGGCGGGCGCTTGTTTACGTTAAAATCACGCACGCGTGACCACACCACGCCGATTATTTCCAAAACAATCAGGCGCGAGGACCGACCGGGACGATACAACGAAGTCCTTGCATAGGTAACGTTCACAATGGATACTTTTTCTCATTACTGTCTACTAGCTGTTGCTCGCGACTTGGTCCACGTAACGTTAAGGAAATATTAAAAAGCCTATGTTAGTCAAAGTGAAAGAATTTTTGAAATCGGCCCGGTAGTTTTTGAGTTATTACAATACATATAAAAATACAAATCCTTCCTCTTTATAATATTGGTATAGAAGAAGAAAAGTATAGAACTAGGAATAACTTTCAACATACCTCATATAAACTTATCTATCGATGAAGTCTAGAAAGGTTGTTAAAGTTATTTAATAATACAGACAAATGCAAACGTTGCTTTCTTTTAAATTCACTCTCTTCTATCAATGTACTTGTCTATAAGATTTAATGTAATTTAATTGTAATATTTTCCATCTAAAGGGGTTCCAGTGTGGACCATTCCTAAAGGTGCTGCTAAATCGTTTTCCGTTGATTTAAATTCATGTTTACCCGCATACATCCGGAGCGTATCGATGCAATCGGAATTGTATTTGCCAGCCTTTCAATGTAGCGACGCCTTAAATCGCAAACTGCTACTGAACAGGACAAGCAGCGAGTAATTCGTTTGTTTAACCTATATGAGCATCTGTTTGATCTATTCGTGCATCTGTTTAACCCTTGTCCAGATTGTTACATAACTTTTACCCGCATATCTTATTCAACCGCATATCAAATTCAAAAAGCACCAATCCTCAACTGGTGGGCAACGCGTGGTAACGAGTTAAACTCTAATACCCAGTCTTTATTAAAGTTGATCTCAGAGTTGCTCTTACTAAGCTTTTATAAGTAAAAATGAAAATAAAAATGGATATAATAACTTGCGAAGCAAATATTAGCTCGAATCACACAAACAAATAACATGAAATGACGAGGGAACTTAACACCAGGGTGACCACCCGATGATAGGTCTAAGGGGGCAGGTACCATTAAGGTTATCATATCTCCTCTCTATACTTAACATGAATAATATGGATATTTTTTTTATAATATGAGGTGGCAAACGAGCAAACGACGGCCTGAATCCACTGAAATGGAAAGCGACCGCTGCCCATAAACATCCACAATTGCAGATGCGTTGCCTACCCTTAATTGACGGAGGAGGCCTCCGGCACCACACGCACCAGACGAAACGCGGAATTGCTTCCACTTCACGCCTGTTTTCTGTGTGTTCACCGGGAGAGCCGGCCCATTCGTGCGAAGATGTTAAACTGGGCTCTACCACTGTTAAAATAGAGAAAGTAATGAATATAGTAAGCATCAAGAGTCACAAACAAAATAGTAATGACACCTTATTATTTATTTAACAGAGACTGGTCTGATGGCAATGAATTTAAAATTCTTCAGTTAACAGAGCGTGAAAGAAGTTAACAGAACAGAGCATCGTATGTGGCCAACAAGGGGACGGTACTCGTAAAAGGCACGGATCGTTAATTTTTATCGACAAACTACGTAATACCCGACACCCTTAAAGTCGACAAGTTTTAATAATTCATACATTACCACACAAAGAAAACACGATTTAACTACGCACTCGTGTAAGTGAACAAATTAACTGTTACACGAACGGTTAGTTTACAAAACGTTAAGCAGTTTTTAATTTAAACAGTCCATCATAATTTGTATACATTTATAAAAAAAAGACGCCTGTTTTTTGTATAATACAAAGTGGTTGCCCACTGATCAAAATTTGAGCATAACTTATGACATAATTAATTAGTGATCATATTGTTCAGATATTATCGAAATGACAGATTGATTTATAAAAAGTGCCGCAGCACGATATCGAATTAAACGATACATTTGACGCGGCCACCCAAGAAAAAGTTTATTCCTTTGTGTAAATTAAGAGCATGTTAATAAGATACGGCTGTTTACGACTGGACACGTGTAAAATAGTTCGGGAGACGATTAAAAAACTTTGTTCCAACGATCGTAAATCAAATGGATCGAGTAATAACACCGCTTCTCTTGAATTGTAACTTAAGATTCGGTAGTCATTTTATGAAGCCGACCGAAACCGGTTATTTCCGCATTTTATTTGGCATTCTTGAACGAGACGTAATCACAATAACAAAAATGACAATCATTTATTATTATTGAATTATTGTATAAAAGCAATAAGACTTTTTATTCTGAAGGTACAAGAAAGTGTAATTATCAAAATATGTTTTGATTACTGGTGACAACCTGTCTTGCTTAAAATTTACTCTCACCACATATCTATACTATTGGTATAAATGTAAAGTATACTATACTATAAATATAAAGTAAACACAGACTACTTCGAGGCGTAGGATGTCAGCAATCACAGCATATTTTTGAATAATTGCAATTGAGAATTTGACAAATGTAAACAATAAAATAAAGTTCTTATAATTTTATGCGGAGAAAGCCGCACGGAAACAGCTAATCTATATTATTAAAAAAAATAGATGATATTATGTAGATTAAAACAAAAGAATAGCGGTCCTATTTGTAGAGTTTTTTTAATTTCAAACTAGTATTTAATGATTTATTACTATTGAGGACATAAAAACATAACTATTAAAGAATAATCTGGTATTGAAAGGGCGCATTGTTCGTGTGTTTTATCGCGTGTTTTCAATACAGACTTAAGTGTGGCCCTCGCTCCGGGGACACGGTCTCGCGTTAAAATTGAATAAATTCTCTATACAAAATGCGGAGAACTTTTGAGTTTTAACAACTTTAGAATTAGGCGAGACGCTATAAAGTTACAGTGTCCTTTCGACGGTTCTTCCTTTTTGAAATTATGATTGACAGCTGTGACACATCCATCCATCCAAATATTCGCATTTATAATATTTATTAGTATTTGTATTAGTATTATTGGTATTATTTAGTATGATAGCAGACTAACTGCCACACGCGTTTACAGTGGTTTATGTTGGAAGTCTAACCTATGGAAACTGTGTCCAAACAGTGATATAAAATATGCTATCATCCTCTCAAATTAGTTACCAGTAATCTATCTTATTAGAAGAGCCAGCTTTAACATCTTCGCACGAATGGGCCGGTTCGCCCGGTGTAATACCACGACCACACAGAAAACAGGCGTGAAGTGGAAGCAATTCCGCGTTTCGTCTGATGAGTGTGGGGCCGGAGGCCTAATTTTAGTATCTTTCCCTTTCCACCCTTTTCTTAAGAGGAATGGATGAGAAGTAAAAGTGGATTTGACGGTGGAGGAGACGCATAGGAACGGGAAATATCCTCTTTATGTGCGTCTCCTTCTCCTTCAATTCAGACTAGGCAACGCATGTACAATTGCGGATGTTTATGGGCAGCAGTTGCTTTCCATTTCGGTGGATTTCGGTGGCCGCTTGCTTGTTTTTCTTATATAAAAAACGTTGTTTTTCGTGGTGACTTAAGCAGTCCCTTAGTTATTAACTCAATAAACTAACAAGAAAAAACTCCCATAGAGAGTATAAACAAAGTAATTAAAAAAATATCATAGTTGTGTGTAGTTAAAAAATAATTACGTCGTAGATAATCTTTGACTGTTTATTAAACTTAACCTAAAACCAAAAGCTCTTTAACTATAAGTCGGCGATATCTCATCGAAAAGTACTTCAAAAGCAATTGTCGTTTTTTGAAATTCCTGCTTTGTGGTGCCGTTTGCGGTGGAGACGAGCAAAACTTGTCTGCCATGCAAACAGAACGGAACACGAAATATATTACAGGCAAACTTATATACTTATAATATTCGGTGAGCTTAATATATCATTTCATATCATTTATGACAATAACTAGCTTTTGCCCACGACCCCGTCCGGCGGTATAAAAAAAACTAATTAGCCTATGTGTTCTTCCAAACCATCCTCTACATCCATGCCAAATTTTATTGAGATCCGTACAGTCGTTTAGGCTACATACAAACTCTAACAAAAATCCATCCATCTAAACGTTCCCATTCATAATATCAGTAAGAGTAATATTTCTCTTTAAAATTATGTGATTTTGAGAATGTTAAACGAAAACTAACTAAATCGGGATTTCACACTCATATATAATGAACGACAAAATCCTCGAATTGCGTGATATAAAAAATATTAGTAAGGAGGTTTTTATCATTTTTTTCTGGCTAAATACAGTTATTTTCCAAATTATAACGGTATAGGTATTTTTTAATCTATGAACAGTTATTACTTCTACGGACCTAGAACAGAACGTCGGCCCACTGGTCCGGTGACCATTACATTAAAACGTGCAAGACTCGCCACCTGTTGCCTTTGCGACTACTTATTTGTTGTGGTTCATGTTATAGGTGACCAGCTGTTGCTCGCGTCTTCGCCCGCGTGAAGTTAAAAAACATGTAGTTGAAGATAATTATTTTTCTCTTAAGAATTTACAATTTACTTGATGAGAAACACTTTTTTATTATTTACATTTTACACCAGTAGTCTAGTTTATTATCATTACATTAACTTAGGTTGCATCGAACATACATAGTCTATCTCAGTCACTCAAGTTTTTTAATGGTGTAAACAGCTCCTTTATAATATTAGTACAGACGTACACTTTGACCAAAGAAATTAAAAATTTGGTTATAGGCCTGATGAGTATAGAGACATTTTGACAGTGGTAGTGCCCGCTATAACATCTAGCACGAATAGGCCGGCGCGCCCGGTGTAATACCACGACCATACAGAAGACAGGCGTGAAATGGAAGCACTTCCGTGTTTCGTCTGATGAGTGTGGTGCCGGAGGCCTAATTTAAGTCCCTTTCTCTTTACCACCTTTTATAAGGAAGGATGGGAAGGGAAAGTGGATTTGACAGAGGAGGAGATACATAGGAAGGGGAGATATCCTCTTTATGTGCGTCTTCTCTGTCGGATAAGGGTAGGCAACGCATCTGTTATTGCGGATGTCTATTGGCAGCGGTTACTTCGCCATTTTGGCGGATTCAGGTTCTATTGGCAGCGGTTACTTCGCCATTTTGGCGGATTCAGGTGGCCGCTTGCTCGTTTGCCACCTTAAGTTAAAAAAAAAGAGTAGCAGGTTCGCCTTATCTAAAGAGTACGATATCATTGCTCTAATAATTAACAAGATTATTTTCCGCTTCGGAGTGTAAAAGGTCAATAATTTTTTCTAGATTTTGTTCTAATTTTATTATCTACTAGATTTCGATTGCGAATGCGTCCGCCCAAATTTAAAAAAAAAAAACTTAATTAGTACAACTAAATATATTATTTTAATAAATTCTTAAAACATGTAACTAGCGCAACACCAATCAGCAGGGACTCCCTGAAGAGAAAACTAAGAAATTTCTTATTACTGTTAAGATAAATGTTCATATTTCATTTTTTCATCATTTCATATAAATATTGTTAAAAAAATTATAGTTAGGATTTTTTGCTGTTACTACTTACATTTTTTGTTGTTCATTTGATTTATATACTATGTTTTTCCTTATTTCATTGTAATTTTGCTTGATAATATGTATAAATGATTAAAAAATGCGACGCCTATAAACCACGTAAGTGGTTTGGCGGGTACGATTTATGTCCTATTTATGTATTATTTTTTGGAAATAAAGATATAAAAAAAGTATCCTATATGTTCTTCCAGACCATCTTCTACATCTATAACAAGTTTCTCCGAGTTCCATACAGCCGTTTAAACTGAAAACTCTAGCAAACTTCCAGCCATCTAAATTTTCGCATTTATAATACAAGACAAGGATATTAAGTTAGCTGCTATATATTATTACAGGCCAGCGATCACCAAGTAATCAACATTATGTAAAAAACGGACAGAATAAGAAACAAGTGAAAACAAAAATAAAAATTGTTTCTCATGAAAATTCCTTTCGTTAATCGCTTCTTGTCTTTTACCTGCTTAATTAAGTTACTACTGTTAATTAAATTAAGTCGTCAATGCCAGATATAGGCCGAAAATGTATTAAGGTGTAAAAAAAAAATAAAAATGACACGCTTCAATCATTAACTTGCGCCTGCCTCCAACGCAACATTGTTGCAAACCGCACCACACCGGCCTCGCTAAACAAGGCGATCGGCATGCCATCCGTACTCGTGTTTTTATCCGAGAATCTAGAAATGAAAGCCACGATTGATTCTTGCTAAGTTTATCAACTTTTGTATGAAATAAGTGTTCCTAGACCAATATAGACATTACTATGCATTAGATAAGTTAACATTTGACTAAACTATCGCACAACTGTTTAGTCGTTGATTCCTATGAGCATATATGTAAGTGCGCACACTACTCGATTTTTAGTTGTGCAACTAAACAGTTGAATGGGCTGCGAAACAATCGACAATAGTTTAGTTAAAGGTGGGCCCGCTCTTAGAAATAGAATAGGACGAGACATTCATTTGGCTTAGTCGGAGGCACTGTTATCGCGGTTAGTTTACAAGATCCGACTACAGTCCGACAAAACCTGTGGTAGTTTCACATTAACGGAGGATGCTAGTGACCTATTGTGATTTTATTTCATTTATGCCCAACGGGTCAAATAATTGTCTTTACTTATTTAAATTTTGTACGTTGAAAAATATCGTAATAAATCGTCTCATCAATTACTTTTCAACTTTTACACGTTCTTACACACAGTATAACTATATTTCTTGCATGCGAAAATAACAGTACGGGTAAAAAAATACAACATAAAAATATTTCTTACTAATATTTAAACTTTTAGATCGATTATATACAGTACTAGGTAAGCTAAGAAAGTAGTAAAAACATAGCCTATGTTATTCAGTGACAACATAGCCTTTTAAAGCTGCAAGAATTTTTTAAATCGGTCCATTAATTATTGGGTTATTTCAACAAATACAAAAATAAAAATCTTTCCTCTTTGTAATATAAGAATAGATAATAACGCCACGTAACTGTCCTATTAAATTTCCGCATGGAATTAAAAAAAAAAAACAAAAGTAAGTTGCCCATGTGTTCCTCCAGATTATCCTCTACATCTATGACAAATGTCGTCGAGATGCGTTCAGCTGTTTAGGCTACAAACTCTAACAAACATTCATCCATCCATCTAAACTTTAACAATAAAAGCGTGTGGTGACCGTCTTTAAGCACTGTAAATATGTAACACGGCGAATATTCATACGATCAGTGAATGTTACACTTCGTAACGTTACATCGCGTAACTCAGTACCTCCTTATCACAATACTTTAGTTTTAAACACTGTGACTATTGTAATTTGTTTTAACCATAAAAATGTCTTATGAATATTTTTTTATTTTTATTTTATTTGTGTTACCCTAATAATTAAGGTATATGTTACTTGAGTGCGAACGAGTCAGCTGAAAATCAGCGCAGGAACGACTTAGTCTGTCCTGCATACCCTGAGCTGGCTACCTTTTGCAACGATTGTATGTTTTCTTTAGAATAAGTCCTTTTATGTAATATTTTTTTTTATAACATAGGGTGGCAAACGAGCAAGCGGAAACCTGAATCCGCCAAAATGGCGAAGCGACCGCTGCCCATAGACATCCGCAACTGCAGATGCGTTGCCTACCTGTTGCCTACCTGTATACGACGGAGGAGGAGACGCACATAAAGAGGACACTTCCCCTTCCTATGCATCTCCTCCACCGTCAAATCCTCTTCCCCTTCCCATCATCTTCTTATAAGAAAATGGTGGTAAAGAGAAAGGGATTTAAATTAATCCTCCGGCACCACAGTCATCAAACGAAACCCCGAATTGCTTCCATTTCACGCCTGTCTTCTATGTGGTCGTGGTATTACATCGGGCGTGCCGGCCCATTCGTGCTAAGATGTTAAAGCGGGCACTACCACTGTTAATATATAACATATCTTTATGCAATAAATACATATTCATTCGTACATTCATTTATAACTTAACGATAACCGAAACGTAGGTTTAAGTAAAAACAAAACTATTTTAGGTTATATTTATATTCCTTTAATTAACTTTAAAAATAAACATTTATAAGAGAGATGGAATATGAAGCTAACTAAAATATTCGATAATTAACGGACCCGTAAATAACTCACTAACTTATTAACTTTGAAATAACGTAGATATATAATCTATTTTTTTATATTTTTTTTCGTATGTGTAACGATACTCGTCTCGTTGCTCACATTTAATTCGGTCTCCCGTTCGCTGGCCGCGGGGCTGTCGGCAGCATGTCTGTAAAGAATACGATATTCTTTACCTTAAATCAAATAGGAGATACGTAACCTATTTTATTTAACAAAAGTGTTCAGTGTTACTCGTAGTTACACAAATGGAACGTCCGAGGCAACACGACCACTCAATCAGTGCGTCAAATAGAATTAGTACCATTCATACTTAAGAAGAAAGTAAATCAATACCTTTATAGTAACATGAGCTGTCGCCCGCAAATTTCGTTGGCGTATAATTAAAAATAATAGTCGTCTATAACATTCCCGCGTGCATCTACTTTTTACCCGCTACCTTCCAAATCGGTCCACCCGTTCCAGAGATAGCGGTCTGGTCGTCTATGTCAGCTACCCTTCAGTGACAGTCCGGTCGGGAGATTACCCGGAGCAAACGCGGCTTGCGGACAGACAGACAGCTACAAATTTTTTAATGCGATTTTCGTTAACAGCAAAGCAAATACACCATCTTCCCGAAATCTGACATTTTTCCTTTGATATTACAAACAGACACTCCAATTTGATTATATGTATAGACATAGATAATATAATATAGCGTAAACATACACTACTTCGTGTCGTATGAAGTTAGCAATTACGGGATATTTTTTAATAATTCTTTCTTTAATGAAAAGGTCTACACTTACGGTACGCTTTAGGCTATATATTTCTAAGCTATTAGACTAATGGAGTAAATACGTAGAAAAAAACCTTCCTGTGGGAAAGGGACCATAAACTCCCAGCTGCTAACATTATGGAGGTGAGGTTATTATGGTAACGGTAATTTTGCCAGTTGCAAATAAGGATTTGACAAATGTAAACAATAAAAATAAAGTTTTTATAATTTCATGGGGATTAAACCGCACAGGAACAGAACAGGGAACCATATATTTATACTAATGTAAAAAGCGTTAACACACACTTCTTTGTTGCCTAAGATGTCAGCAATTACAGCATATTTTTGAATAGCTATTTTTTTTTTATAAAAAGCCCTACACTTGGGTCACGCTTTAGGCTATATATTTTGATGCCATTGAACTTAGGGGATAAATATTTTAGATAAAAGCTCTAATGTGTGAAAGAGACCACAAGTTGCTGCCAATATCAAGGAAGCAAGGTTGTCATCATGTCATGTCATTTTGACATTTGTAAAGTCGCACGGTAACAGCTAGTCTAATTATATACAACGGTTATATCATTCACGGATCAAATCTTATAATCTCAGTGGGGACAGAGAATTTACATAAACATGTAATGCCTTACATCTATTACAAGCAATTGATACGAACGCACGTCAATAAATAAAAAAAGTTTCAAATTGTGGACTGAAATTATACGTTTCTTGTTGTTCATTAATCTCTGGGAATTATTTACATTGTTGTGTTTGATTGTACCTTTGTTTGCTTTAAACGACAATTATATTTTCCGATTCAGTTTGTATGCATTTATTTTTGAGGATGTTATAAAAGTCAAGATTTTTTTACTTATAAAAATTGACCATCTAACTAAATTGCTTATGCGGACATCGCAAATAAAAAAAAACCTTAATTTATATTGATGCATACTTCTATACTATTATAATAAAGCGTATTCGCACACTTTGTGGCCTATGATGTCAGCAATTACAACATATTTTTGAATAGTTATTTTTTAATTGAAAGCCCTACACTTACGTCAGGCTTTAGGCTACATATTTTGACGCCATTAAACTTAGGGGGTAAATATTTTGGATAAAAGATACCATAAGTTGCTTTGCGTTATGTCATTTTGACATTTACAATTGACAATTTGACACATGTAAACAATAAAACAATTTTATGCTGATGAAATCGCACGGGAATAACTAATCTTAAATATTATTATTATTCTGGTAGTATTAATATCTATAAAGATATGCCGGTTTCGAAATCTGTATAAAAATGTATTTATCTAAATCACTCTGCTGAGATTTTAATTAATATTAAGTAGAAAAAGGGTTTGCATGCTCTATGACATTTAACCTATTTTGTTTATTCATACTTTGGCTTTAATGATAATTTACACAGTTTGTTATTAATAAAGCGTAATTAACAACAGGCAGTTTACAGTATAGTACATTTTACATTACAATTTTTAGGCAAAACTATATGCATTGTAAATCAATTTGAGACAGTATAAATAATAAAACATTAACGATGTTGTAATTGTTGTAACATTTTTATAGCTTGGGAAAGGTTATTTTGTAATTTCATTAACAATTATTTTAAAGTTGTATTAAAAAAAATCTATATTCGGAGGAGGCTTTTATACTATACGGGATCCATACTTATTACACAATGTTTGTATATTATTTTGTTCCTATAGAAGTTTATACCTATTTATGGAATTAATATAGGTAATAAATAAATTAACAACAGTAAACTGTATTTACAATTTGGAACCATGTTAAAATAAAGCCATTTAGTGTCGATGCAATTCAAAAGATCGTCAATCATAGTTTGCTTGAATCAAGGCTCATGAATTAGCAATAACTCAAGAAACTGAAGCCGCTACGTTAACCTAACATTAAAAACTCGTATATCATTAAATTGTGTACAGAAAAAATGGCTTACTTTGTATTTTAGTCGGGGTTGTATTAACATAATGTATGGCAAGGAGAGCCGGCGGCGAAGCTAGTTATGCCATAATTTACGAGCGTGCCTTCGTAAGTGAATCAATCGGACAAATTGCGCCAATAATGTCAGAGATTACGCCAAACGAAATGCAGATGGAACTATCACTGCGCCCTCTGCCATGTTTATCTGAGCAACTATCACTGCGCCCTCTGCCATGTTTATCTGAGCACGGTAAACACATGTTCACACGTAGTAAATATACTGCCTTATAATTTAAATCTGAACCTTACAAAGATTGTGTGCAATCAGGCAGCGGGTATTTATCAAAAAAATATCCCACCGGTTTGTCATTGGTTTTATGATTTCAATTTGTTTTTGAAGTTGCGACTCACGAATTTGTTGCCAGGGTGGGCAACGCTTATGCCTAGTTCGTACTAGGCTAGTTATCAAGTTGAGTACAGTGTTATTTAGGAACGAAACCTGTCTGAACAACGAAAATTAAGTAGATTAGTAAATTATTCAGGGGTTTTAATGTATTTTGTTCTATTTTTTGGCCGAGTATCGCATTCCACCACTTCCTACCTGCCGCCTGCTGCCGTTTTAGTCGAATTCATTAGTCAATGTTAGCATTCAACTTGCAAAACATATTAATTATGTACAATATTGCGTGCTTTTTGTGAAATAGAATGTTTTAGTTACTAAATTTATTACCCTAGCTATATATAGCTACCCTTACTTCACATTAAACGGCTTGTCTTTTTCCTTTCCACCCTTTTAAGACGGAAGGATGGGAAATACCCTATTTATGTGAGTCTCCTTCGTTGATTTCGGGTCGACAACGCATCTGCAATTGCTGATGTCTATGGGTAGCGGTCGCTTTGCCATTTCGGAGGATTCAAGCCGTTTGCTCATTTGTCGCCTTATAATATAGAAAAAGCTACATGAGTAAAGTAAACTAACTGTAGAAAACTGTTTTGGATCAATAAAGGTTTTTTTTAATTCAATTTGTTAATGTTTTAATTTTTTAATGGACAACGTTGGCAGTGTATCAGTAATGCCTCCAGCGATACAGAGACGTTAAGCTGCTAATCCGTAACCGTAGCAGGGCCAAGATGAAGCCCTACTATTTACTCTCCCGCATCACTTGTTTTCTCGGTTACTAAACGATTTGTCGGTTGAAACATATTACCGTGGCTTTTGATTCTCGTGACACTTGTTTAAACATATATTGTTGTTATTTTCTCAAAGAGAGTGTAAGGAATGAGAAAAATGAAAACAGTTAAAACCCAATGTTAAAATGACGATTTGCTTACGATTTTTTTTAAAAAATAAGATATCAAAGTTAATTAAACAATATTCAAATAAGTAAAAGATTCTTCTACCTTTAAACTCCATGGAGGTATATCTTTAACTGCTCAATATAAAAGCATAACATTATCTCGAAATAGACTTACGCTAGGTCATATAAAATCTAGACAGATAGAGCCGTGCCCGTCTCCAGTCGTAAACCGTATCTACCTAAAATAACCTATAAAATATTGTCCAAGCATTTCAATACGAACGTAAATTTTAGATTTACTTTAAGATATAGAATATTTTTATGATCAATATTATAATTTGCAATTATCTTTATAATTTGCATTTAAAAATTACACAGTTTCAATTAATATGAGGTGGCAAACGAGCAAGAGGGCACCTGAATCCACCGAAATAAAAAGCGACCGTTGCCCATAAACATCCGCAATTGCAGGTGCGTTGCCTACCCTTAATTGACGGAGGAGGAGACGCTCATAAAGAGGACATTTCCCCTTCCTATGCGTTCCTCCACCGTCAAATCCTTTTCCTTCGGGTCGTGGTATTACACCGGGCGAGCCGGCCCATTCGTGCGAAGATATTAAAGCGGGCTCTACCACTGTTACATAAGCTCAAAAGTTATTAAAAACCGGCACCTAGGGTGCTAGTATCCCTTAAATCGGTACTGCTTATGATACCTCTAATAAGATAGATTAATGGTAATTTGAGAGAATGATAGCATATTTTATATCACTGTTTGGACACAGTTTCCATAGGTTAGACTTCCAACATAAATTCTACAGATGCGAATGTCAAAAGTGACGTTTACGCGCGAAAAGTTTTACGATCGGCAGACGCTACACTAGTGCAGTGACAGCGTTTCATCATCGATATATTTATACCTGACATTTGCTATAGCACCATTGTTGTGGTTAATTAACAAATTACATCCACATAAAAACCATGTAGTGTCGATGCATTCACCGTTTCACACCACTAACAAAATTAATTTCATTACATTGAGCCGTTCTGGAGATACCTTCGAACATCCATCCATCTATCTTGCCTTAAACGTTTGCAGTTTGCATATTAAATTCAAATTATTTTACTATATCTCGATCGAAGTGTAAATTGTCTACCAAAAGTCCCTTAAACTTTTTATCTCATTTATTTTCCCTATGACTCTGTAATCAAAATGTATTTGCTAAAGTAAACGGCACTCGAAGTATATATAATAAATTAGCAACTGACTTTTATCCCCGACTGTCGATATAAAGAAGGGCAAGCACTCAAAGGTTTTACGAGCGTCTGGTACCAGTGTTCCATTTTTAAATGGGTCTCGCCTTGTGGTAGGTCATTGGACAAATACTATTAAACTCCTTTGTGTACTTTATACTATGCCCTTGAATATAAATGAGATAATAAAAAATATTTATTAGTTAAATGCCTTTTAAATGAATCAGTATTATGACGAGTACTATGGACTATTTAGCTATAACCTATATCAGCGACACTTCAGGGAGATAAAGCAATAAAATTAAAAGGGAAAATGGACAAAATGGCTTCACGTCATACAAAAGTTTTCATATATCTTGGTGGTACGTAAATTCACGCGTATGAACGCAGATCACATACAACTAATGTAGCGTATAGCAGGATGACACAACGCAGCGGATGACCTTTGGCCTCCAATATATGTGAAAAGCCTAATAGATAATTCATCAGTTTGGATGTTAGAGCGGGCGAACACCTTTGACTAAACTATCACAAAACAGTTGTGCGATTGTCGATTGTTTCGCAGCCCATTCAACTGTTTATTTTCACAACTAAATTTCAAGTAGTGTACGTACCACCATATACGGTCATAGGAATGAAAGCGCGACTAAAGAGTTATGCGAAAATTTAGTTAAAGGTGAAAGAGCCAAAGAGTAAGTCTGAATATATTTGAAAGTAAATCAGCTTTTGGTCGTCAAAAATAGTCACATTTTGTCACATTGAAAATTCTTAATCTAATAAAATATATACCTATACAAATCGTATTAAAACTTCTCTCGATGCGAGACTGCTTAAAGTTTACGAGTGCTTTGCAGTTAAAATTTTTGTTGGGGGAAAAACGGCGGGACGCTATAAAAGCGTAACTCTGTCTCCCTCTGCCGCGGCTACGAAGGCGTGAAAGTATAAGACAGCTATTATTGCACCGGTAGTTTTATTACTGAAGCAACTCTGAAGTGGTAGGAAGCCGGGTTACTAGAAAATAGATAGTACATATACGCGTTACGCCAGACGCCTCTGTTGCACATAACACGCTACATATCTACTTTTGGTTTTAAGAAATTGCTTTTCAGTTTTCACTATTACGAAATAGTACATTAAAATTCAGACTATACAGAGTGTTGTATTATATACATGGTGTTTGAAAAAAAAAATTAGAAGTAGAAAAAAATGTACTTCTAGTCGGATATTTGACGCCACTGTGATTTTCCACTATAGAAACCTTTACGAAATACTCCCATAACGTTTGAAAAATAAGAGATAACTAATACATTCATCATTATCTTCAACTTGCCCTTATCTCTACGAAGGGTCGGCACGGTATATGTTGGTTTTCCATACATTTCTATCAGCCGTCATATCTGAATCCACTCCCTTCTTAAACATATACTCTTTCACACAGTCCATCCGTACTTTCTTCGGTTTTCCTCTACATTTGAGGCCAATCTTACCCCTTTTTGGTGTGTTTCCCCATCTACCAAGTCCATAACACGCTAACCATTTACTTCTCGATTTTTCCGCCACATAAACATTCTTAACTTTATATCTTCTTGTCACACCATACATCCATCCTAACTAATACATTCATGTATTACCGAAAAGAAAATTCATTAAAAATTTAATTTGACAAATGAATAAACAATCAACAGTAAATCCGGAATACAAAATATAAAAGTATTGCAGTCTTTATAGGTAATAAGTGAGGGGTAGAGCGGTGTTTACAATGGTGAGTTTAGCTTTATAGTTATCACTAGAAAGACTTTATAACCTATCATTCGGGCTCTTCGCAGAATTGATGGCATCGTTAAGATAAAGCGCAGGATACTCTGGCAGGTAAGTGGCAGTTGTAGGATATATTAAATCTATACTATTATAATAAAGCGTAAACACACACTTCTTTGTTGCCTAAGATGTCAGCAATTACAGCATATTTTTGAATAATTATTTTTGTTGCCTAAGATGTCAGCAATTACAGCATATTTTTGAATAATTATTTTTTTTAATAAAAAGCCCTACACTTACGTCAGGCTTTAGGCTATATATTTTACGCCACTAAACTTAGGGGTAAATGTTTTGGATGAAAACCGTAATGTGGGAAAGAGACCATAAATTGCTGCCAACATCAAGGAATCAAGATTGTCATGTCATTGTGATTTTGACATGACGTGTCATTTTAACATTTGCTATTGATAAATTGAATTTTCATAATTCTATCCGGATGAAGCCGCACGGGAACTGCTAGTAATAAAAATTACAATACACTGTATCGGTATCTCATACTAAAGTAGATACAGCAAATTTTACACCACACAAAAGTTTTTTAGTGCTTGTGCACTAAAAAACTGACTGTATATTTCCAACTTTTCAGCAAATTTTTTTTGTAATTCCCATAAGACACGGTCCACGTTCGATGTAGAATCTTTTATTTCAACGGTTGCTGTCGACGCCGCACCGGTTGCCAATCCTAATGCTCACACAACAGTAACACAGTAGAATAATAACGCATCGAGACGGAACAATACTTATGCGACAGCAATTGTCGTCTACCCTTGTGATACTAGCATAAGCAAGATTGTCTTTCTAACCGTTTTTCTTTATATTCGTACGCTTATTAATGTATTGAAGAAATGTCTGTGGGTAGGTAAAAGTTGATGATTATGCTGATGGTGATGTTTTCAAGTAATGTCTTTAGTTATTTTTACTCACCAAGTTCGGCGCGTGGTCGTACCGCTACAAGTGCGCGGGCGGCGGCGAGTTGCGCCGCGTGGTAAGTTGCAGCGGCGCCAGGTGCTGGTCGTACTGCGGAGTGAGCACGTATTGTGAAGAACAGCAGTATGTGTCCTTGCGTGCTTGCAGCTCCAGCAGGGAGCATAGTGATCGCTCGTACAACCGCCACTGGTGCACCACCCATTGAGCTACATAAAGCACAAAAGATAATCAATACACTTTCATATATACGATCACATAGCAAGCAAATACATTCGCAAATATTACTTCATATTATAAATGTGACAGTTTAGATAGATTGTTTCTTAGAGTTTGTAGTCTAAACGGGTGAATTATTATATTATCTGGATTAAATTTGACATAGATGTTGAGTATACTATAGCAGACTATAGTCTCGAAGAACACATAAGCTTCTTACTTTTGTTTTTTTAATACCACGCGGAAGGAGTCGCGGGCGAAAGTAGTATCATATAATATAGTAAAAATGAAGAGAGAAGCGGTAATAAAAACGATTATAGATGTACGATATAGATTCGTTGCCGGCTTTTGAAATAATTGACGGAAGGGTGCACTTGGAATATTTAAAAGAAGAGTTTTTTAAATTCTGCACCGACCATATAAATACATTAGTTGTACATATAAATAAATAATATAATTTAACGCATAATAGCAAAAAAATAAGGAAGTAATGAACTATAATTGTGTACGAAGACAAACGAGTCGCTTACATTGTCGCACGATCTTTATTTAAATCCTACGTTATAGTAATGTTTATTTTCTTCACACAACTACAAATATTATAACTGATCAAACAGAAATGTATTTAAACACCAGGAAATAAAATTGATTTTAAAACGACTACATCCGGGAGAGTACGTCGTTTTGTTACAACACAGTACTTGTATTATGCGAATGTTTGAGTTGACGATAGTGCCAAGTAGTAATATGTACGTACCACGCGCTGTACTATTTATATATGTCTACATTTTCTCACATGTGCACTCAGTGGTGGCCAATATAAACAGACACCTGACATTGCACTAACCTCGTTCAATCGTGACATACAGCTTAGAGCACGTAACGCAGGGGAGGTCTAGACGGTTTGGTTTGCTCTGACAGATAGAAAACGTTCAAAGCTGTCTGATATCGTTTTATTGCGGCATATTTAATTGTTTATTGACACATAACTTCCGTTTATTAAACTCCACGTATCATGTGGTCGATCACACGTTTATGACGGAAATCTACTTAATGTGAAATTAAATAATTCTGTCGAACTACAATTACATGAATTCAGTAGTTATTTTGACTACTAACAAATTTTTAAAAAGAAACATCTAGTTAGAACTAAAATGACGAGAATTTAACCTGAATAACAAGGGATTTGAATAGAAGATAATTCCATGAGACAAAATGAGAGGTTCAACAAGAAAGGTGATTACGTGCAATTTCCTTCCAGTCATGGTATAACGAATTTAATCGCTTCCTTTCCTAGCGACACTACAAGCCTACACTTGTACAAAACAAAAGACTACACCAACTTTTGTTTACAATCTATACTAATATAATAAAGCGTAAACACACACTTTGTTGCCTAAGATGTCAGCAATTTCAGCATATTGTCGAATAACTCTTTTTTAATAAAAAGCCCTACACTTACGTCACGCTTTAGGCCATATATTTTCACACCGTTAAAGTTAGGGGTAAATATTTTGGATAAAAACCCTAATGTGAAAGAGACCATAAGTTGTTGCCAACATCAAGAAAGAAAGGTTGCCATGGTTTCATGTCATCATGTCATGTCATTTTGACATTTGCTATTGATCATTTGACAAATGTGAACAATAAAATGATTTTTTTTACAATTTCATGCGGAAGTCGCATGGGAACAGCGAGTTTTGAATAAAGAGTTTCTAGGACATTTGCGGTATAGTGGCGATATCGCATTTGTAACGTTATTGACAAATGAGATTTGTTGGTATACTCTACGTCCGATACTGGACCATGGCTTTTGATAGACCATTTAAAAAAAAAACTTAATCTAATGTTCGTAAGATACGGGTTTCTTACCCCGATTGGGTTGTTTTAGCTCCCGATATTTCGGCATAGTTGCATGCCATGTTCACGGGCTGACTGAATGCTGTAGTGCGGAAAAATCGAAATATCGGTTAGCTAAAACAACCCAACCGTGGTAAGAAACCCGTACCTTATAAGATTGCCTGTAAGAAATTGCTCATAGCAATATGGCCGCCCTTGCACATATTTTTGACCGACTTCCCCAAAGAAGGAGGTACTTAATTCGTCTGTATATTTTTTTTTTATTTTTTGTATTAGTTTAAACATTTGTATTATTATTATGTAATTTTTGTGCAAAAAGTTTTAAATAAATAAATAAATAGAATCGATACGATATCGATACGATAGAAACCTACTATCGATTGGTGACAATATTTTCAGGAAACTCGATGAGGGGTTTTTGCTCCAAAAATTGCTCACTTCAGAGATCAATTAAACATAGCCTTGCATATACTAACATATACTGATAAAAAGGATTGTGATTTGTTAGATTTTCCTGATAAATCGCGTGACTTTACGCTCCAGTGGAATTACACGTTAATAGATAATGTGCGATTAAACGGTAACAAGTAAACGGTATGCATAAACCATGAGCAGTGTCGACGTAATTGCAACATTTAAATAAATTACTTTCAAATACTATTATACTAGAAATGTGCTATTGATACGCTACCTTTGTAGAGGATACGTTTTTTTATGTAGAACGATTTCTTAGACCTTTAAGATCCGGTTTACTTGATTATTTTTTTGTTAGAAGCTGTACAGCTGCCATTTGGTTCCATTTTCTTTTAATTAAAAACTGTCATGTAGTTTTTGAGTTTTTCTTAAACAAAAGCGAATCAAAAATCGTATTTTTTGTCTTAAAGTAGGTTTACATTTTGTATTAAAATATTTTTTTTATTAAAATTTATTGAAATTCGAATATAAGGCGATGTAAATGAACCTGCCGATTTTAATCGCTAAACTATAATAAAGCGTAAACACACTCTACTTCGTGGCGTAGGATGTCAGCAATCACAGCTAATTCTTATAATTCTTTCTATAATTAAAAACCCTACACTTACGACACGCTTTAGCGTATATATTTTCACGCTATCAAACTTAGGGGGTAAATAAATTAGAAAAACCTTCATATGGGAAAGGGATCTTAAACATGCTGCCAACATTAAGGAAGCAAGCTCCTTATGGTAACGGTAATTTTGACATTTGTGAATGACAATTTATCTTACCTTATCTTATCTTAATTGAGAATTTGATTAATGTAAACGATAAAATAAAGTTTTTATAATTTCATGCGGAAGAAGCCGCACGGGAACATCTAGTCGACTTATAAAATACAATGTAATAGAACTTTGTACAGGCACGGGACGTCAACATATCCGTCATATCAAAGGCCTGTATGATAAGGTACTTTTTATCATACAAAAAACATAACATAATTACATACATCAGCTGTAGGAACATCCTTATAAGTATTTAATACTTGTAGCAGGATGCTCCATTCTTATGTACCATACAATTTTATTGTATGTTCTTTTAGACGATAATATAATCGTAACAACGTAAATGTTCTTCGATACTCAGTCTACTAATTCCCGTCATAATGGTGCGTTTATCTTTAATATAGTGCCGCAAGGATATTTTGGCACCTTTTTGACATTGACAGGATGGCGCCTCTGAGCATTTAGGGTTACCAGCAAGGTAATATGTCCACATCAAAGGGAAATTCTTTCCTTTTGAAAACGAAAACGCAAATTGTAAAGGAAGTACTTGTAAGTAGGAAATGCCTCAGACTACGTTTGTCATTTACAAGACTCTATAGTTAAAGAATCTTTGTAGCAAACTTTTATCAATGTACTCTCTTGAGACTGTTAGGGAAGGAATAGTTTTAACATAATAGAAATTGTCTTGCTCAGCCCTCATTTACAGAATAATAGAAATCTTAATGATCGTTTGTTTCTTTACAATCAACGCACAGTACAAACAATGTGGTATGCCGCGTAGATTAAACTGAGCGTTTTAAAATTGTATTTTATTACATTATTAATTGTAAATTATTAAATTAGTTTGTTAGTAACAGAGCATTATTGTCAAGTAAAATGTGCAAATTTGTCTCAAAAGAGTCGATTGTGTGCTATCTAGTTAAGATAACTCTCAGAACACAAATATGATAACCTATTCACATAAACAAGGAGCCCCTTTACTCAGCTCTGGAGCAAATGTGACGTTATGTAATAAAAACGAGGAGTTTATTGTGATACAATGTTGGCGTGAAGTCTACCGGGTGATTAGTTCAAACAAAACGAGAACGCGATTAAAATGATATATCGATTTCAAATAACAGCATCTGTCATAGCAGATGTAGAAATATTTTAAAAAATAGTCCAAAAAAAATGTTCATGAACCTACGCTATCTAGGAGACAGTTTAACTATCGTCCTTGAGAAATTAAAAAAATCAAACTGCTGACGATCTTCTAACCTTTCATGGGTTAACTACTTTTTCGCATGTCGCTGTGATCATCATCAACCTACCCTTGTTCCTATGGATATCAGCACGGTATGTATTGGTATTCTATATATCTCTATCAGCCGTCATATCTGATTTTTTTAAAGGAAGGTGGCAAACGAGCAAGCAGTCACCGGAAACCGCCGCAATGGCGAAGCGACCGCTGCTCATAGACATCTGCAATTGCAGATGCGTTGCCTACCCTTAGTCGACGGAGGAGGAGACGGACATAAAGCGGGCTCTACTACTGTTAAATCACTTGTTAAGCATAAAATCTTTCACACAATCGATCTATACTTTCATAATAAAATATGTAAGTTGTTATTGCGGTTTATACGCAAATGTTATATACGAGTATCTATACTATTATAATAAAGCGTAAGCACACACTTCTTTGACCGCTCAAGAAATGTCAATAGCAGACCGACATGAAATTTATTACATACTCGTACATCGACGTAAATGATCTCTGAATAAGTTAAGAGGTAATTGTTATAGAACATTGCACTGTTACAAATACGTTAAACTATTATAAAATTCTTCGATATTCATTACTTGGTAAAAGTTTCCTTTTATATAAACAGAGCAGTTAAAAAAACTATTTATAATTCCAATTTATTCCATACGAATCTAGTGTTAGCGAGAAATACTCTAATTAATACTGTTTACATATACATATAACATACTAGCGTTTGCCCGCGACTTCGTCCGCGTGAAATTTGAAAGTTCAAAACTTACGTTCGCCCTTTTTTTTCAACCTATTATCAAAAGCATTAACTTATTTTTTTTTGACCGAATGGCAACTGTTTGCCTTGAAGAGGCATTTTCAGATTCACCGGGCTTGAGGTGGCCGAGCGCAGATGGCGCTTACCCTAAACCTCGTTTATGAGTAACTAAGCTCGGGGGGGGAGCCGTTACTTCGTTATTATTACCGGATTGGGAGACCGCCGAGCACTTACATCGACTTGGTGGACGCTCCATGGAGTGACTGTCACTCAATAATCATAGCGCCGCCCAAAAAAAAAAAAGAAAACCTGCCTGCTATGGGACCGTATCGCGAGAATGATTGCCGTAGTCGACGGCTACTACGGCATGTTTGTCTGCGTAATTGTTTAATCCTAGCCTGAGCGATTGTTATTGTTTCGTCTTGGAAGTCAAGAACGTGCCTAGGTCTGCGATGATCACGTCGAATTTTACCGAGCGACTGTTCAATGAAAACTGTGTGTAGCCAACATTTTAACTGTTATTTTTAAATGTTACAATTTATAGGCTAGACAGCCAGACTGACAACTATCCGTGATAATATATAGCCAATCAGTGACCGGATTAGCTCGATAGCTAGTCTAAAAATAGCCGCACATCTTAACAACGCGGAGCTGGTTAAACTTAGATTAATTAGTTGATACTTGTCTACTACATTTACTACAAGAAGCATCTTAATGGTATCATTTTCTGGTACTATTACCGCATTACCAAAAGTGAATCCTAATAAATCTTAAGACACGTTAAACGATCATATTTAAACCGACATTATCTTATTTCATACTAATATTATAAATGCGAAAGTTCAGATGGATGGATGAGTGTTTGTTAAAGTTTGTAGTCTAAACGGTTGAAAGGATTTCGATGAAATTTGGTACAGATGTAAAGGATTGTCTGGAAGAACACATAGACAATAATTATAATGCAAATGCAAAACAACCGTTAGCAAGGAGATGTTCCCACTATACATGTCAGATATGCAAATACGCCACATTGCTATCTACCTGGACTCTTATACTAAAAGTCAAAACAACAACCGTATCCATTGGTTTTTCGTCAATATTTTTAGTACACCGGAAATGAGGTTGATAATAATATCTTGTTAATGCTATTAACGTAAATAAAAGTTTTATAGTACAATATAGAACTTTCTATAATCATGTTTATTTATTTAAACATAATATAACATGTATTTGTATCGGAACACGTGTAAGCGTGGCAAGGACGGCCGCGTTAGCTAACTAGAAACAATCTATCGTTGAACTACATTTTATTGCATTAAATCGAATTCCTTTCAACACTTGTAATTAATTCTAAAAAGGTGCAACATTTTATATATAACTAGCTGTTTCCGTGCAGCTTCATCCACGTGAAATTATAAAAACTTTATTTTATTGTTTACGTTTGTCAAATTCTCAATAGCAAATGTCAAAATTCAAATGCACAAATGACAACGAAGGCATTTGACATTGGATACCAATTACCGTACCATGGCAATATTGCTACCTTGATGTTGGTAGCTTGTAGTTTGTGGTCCCTTTCCCACTTGAAGTTTTTTTTCCAGTTGGACTAATTTGCCTCCGACGTAAGTTTAATAACGTGAAAATATAAAGCCTAAAGTGTGTCGTAAGTGTAAGGGTTTTTATAAACGAAAGAATTATTCAAAAATAAGCTGTGATTGCTGACATTCTACGCCACAAAGTAGTGTGTGTTTACGCTTTATTATATTATATTTGTATGGATATAGATAGGGTATAGAAAAACTCTTTATTATTAGGATTAAAATATGCATGCGCGTCGCCATAATGATGCCTAATGATCTAGGCTAGACCTAAGGCAAGCGAAGGCCGATAAAATGGTGTTATGATAAGAAACTTAGCAAGTAGAGTATATCTCTATCTAGCAAAGTTTTATAAGTAACTAGTTGTTCCCATGCGACTTCATCCGTATAGAATTATAAATATTTCATTTCATTGTTCACATTTGTCAAATTATCAATTGCAAATGTCAAAATGACATGAGATGATGTCAAACCATGGCAACCTTGCTTCCTTGATGTTGGTAACAATTTATGGTCTCTTTCTCACATTAGGGTTTTTATCCAAAATCCCTAAGTTTAACGGCTTGAAATATAAGCCTAAAGTGTAACGTAAGTGTAGGGATTTTTATTAAAAAAAAAGAGTTATTCGAAAATATGCTGTGATTGCTAACATCTTAGGCAACAAAGAAGTGTGTGTTTACGCTTTATTATATTAGTATAGATACATGGCGTACGGTTCGTCCCCGAAAAATGTCAGGTACCCGAGGGATGTGTTATTTTTTTTGTTTTTCATAGTTTCTATATTTTTTTAGTGGCGGGCGATAGCTGGTATTGTAACAATCTTACTTGTATTAAATTTGTGAAAATTGGAATTGATGGATCTTTGTGGCCACGTTAGTCCAGCCTATGTGATTGGATCTGGCATAGATAGCTGTCGCCCGCGATTTCGTCCGCGCGGAATTAAAAATGGTTATCTTAAAGTTGAATATATGCTGCACCATTGTCTCTTTCCTTATTTCGATGTAAGGACAGCAAAACAGGTTTTTCCTCTCCAAATCGGTTTACATTCACAATTCTGCAACACTCCCTTTTTAATTTGTACTTTAAATGCTATTACTCGTATAACTTGAATTTAAGAATGTTGTCGAGTTACCTCGCCAAATATAGGTCGGGCATTGTATCAAGGTCGGGGTCGTGTATCTGAGTCAGTATTACAATGTATAATACGGTAGATGATGTAACAATGTATTGATTGGTCGCGACGTGCGGTTCAACTACCTACAACATTGTCGACGGGGCCTTGACTTTGATGACATGCACAAGCGACTCTTGCAAATGGATCGGAATGATATAATTAAAAAAAAAAATGATGATGTACACGTGCATGAGCTTGTTTTTAATTTGTACTTTGTAGTATATTTTTGATAGATTGTGGATATCGACGCGCACATTTTATTTGTAATGCATGTAATAAAGTAGATATCTAAAAGTAGCAACAGTGACAGAGAAAATATGAAAGAAAAGGTTAACACGGTATGGGCATGTTATGAGAAAACATTAGCATGTAGGAAGAAGAACTTAACTATAAATGTAGACCAGAGGTAAAACGTGTCATAAAACGGACAATAAATAGTAATAATAAAAAACTTCTTTCTCTTCGTAGGGCATAAATAGTAACTGCAAATATATAAATGTTTGTTACTCAAACGTAACGATTATGATAAATTAATAAGACATAATTTGAAATTGACTTTCTCTTTACAATTCTCGAAAGATAATATTATAGACCAATTCATAAATGTAACGCAGTAATTAGTTAGTGTTTTCAAACATGGACAATGAGCACGCTTAAGAGCTAGAATATACCGTTAGCCTGCGGGAAACCTACAGTCTTTACTGTTCTCTCGGTCTACGTGGGCGGTATCGTAAAAACTTACCAAAAGGAGTAAAGTCTGAAATATGTATTACGTACGGCGGACACGAGAGTATATAAATGTTTTCAAATATCTTGTCAGCACGCGGTGCATGAGTTTTTCGCAGCGACTTTTATGCTCCGAGCATCTAAAATATCTGACAATGACTATAAGTAGAAGTGATGAATTACGTACATCTTATAAATAGTAAAGGTTTCTATTTTAGGTAACAATGAAAGTCGAATAAATTCGACGTATATCTGGCGAGAGGGATATCACAGGCGGAGTCGTTTTAATCAAGTTCTGTACAACCTCTACCAAGAACAGCATGTGGCTTCAAACATTAAGTTAACTAGGCTCAAATGGCTGCTCACGTGGCGGTGATGGACGAAGTCAGGATGCCTAAATCCCTTATGGCGCGAAACCTGAAGGTCGTCGAGTTCAAGGGAGACCAAAGTTAAGATGGGTAGACCATAAAAAATTGGAAATCGACAGCCACTAATAGACCGAAGTGGAAAAAATTGCTTCAACAAGCCAAGGCACACAAAGAGCTGTAGAGGTAAAGAAGAAGAAGAACGAAAAAACTCAAAAACCACTGTACCGACTTCAAAAATTCTTTAACTATTAGAACGTTTCACTATCACTGAGTAACATAGGCTTAATTTACTATGTATTTATAATACTACGCTAAAAAAGTCACGAACAAAGCTATTCGTTAAAACCTATTTAACTAACTGTACTACGGCAACCCGGTTTTAAACAAACAAAGCGAAAAACCGCAAGGTGCAATCTTGTGGAATTCATGGACATTAACTAAAGGATTATATTAATTAACTATTATTAAAGTGAAATAAATTGGCGGCCAATTAGTTTTATTATATTCACTGATGAAGAGCACATGTTACCTTAAAAGGTTCTCAAGAAGTTAAAAAGAATTTTATATAAAATTAGACCGAACAAGGTTTTTCCACTTCACTATAATAGCTAACTAGCTTTTGCTCGCGACTTCAAAAAAATAGAATTAAAAATGTTGCTATGGTACTCGGTGATAATGAAGTTTTCTAATGGAAAGATTTTCTTTAAATCGTAATTTTATTATTTATTCGATACATACAAAAATACAAATCATTCCTATCGATAATATTAATAGAAAGTTGTATTGAAAACAATTAAGATTTACGTTTGTCTTGTGAAGTTATTTTTGTTTTTTTCCTGCGAAACATTTTCAAATGGTTTTAATCTATAGTAATATAATAAAGCGACACACACACTACTTTGTGGCGTAGGATGTCAGCAATCACAGTACATTTTTGAATACTGCTTTCTTTAAAAAGAACTACACTTACGACAGGCTTTAGGCTATAAATTTTCAAGCTATTAAACTTAGGGGGTAAATAAATTGGATAAAACCCCAATCTGGGAAAGAGACCATAAGCTACGAGCTATCAATATCAAGGAAGTAAATTGTCATTTATGAATTTGACTTTTGACATTTCACAAATTAAATGAAGTTAAAAATCTTATAATTTCATTCGGATGAAGTCGCAAGGGAACAGCTAATTGTTAACTATAGAAATAAAGTAACGTCCATTTTATTTAGTCCCGGGATATATAATAAACAATACTGTTATCTAAAACATTAAAAAGATAAGATTATTGTATTGTTCCATGCAAAACATTAGGATCGTAGTTATTATTTATGTATACTAATTTATACTTCTATATTAATATTGTAAAGAGGAAAAATTTGGATTTTTTTATGTATCCGATTCACGTAAAAACTACTGGGCCGATTTCAAAAATTCTTTCTCCATTAAAAAGGTAATTTATCTGTGAGTAACATAGGCTATATTTTTTTTATTTAAGGCGGACGAAGTCACAAGCAACAGCTAGTTTGGTATAAATATCGAACATAGTCCACAAGAGGCTCTTAAGTTTTTTTTTAATGGCGCAGTCGAAATCGCGGCCAAATGTTAGTTTACCTATATAAATATACCATGTTAAATAAAGTTGTTTCCATCACACTTAAATGTGGAAAAAATAACATAAGTCACAAGGTATGACGATTACATTTCAATTAGAAAAAGAAAAAAAAAATAAAAGCTAATAAAAAATCCTGGCAACAAATAATCAGATTTTACAATGGAAAATTGCAATACAAAACGATAGACGCAATAGCAGCTATTTCTGAATCAGTCGGTGAACCGGCACGGTCAAGGTCGTCCCACATTGTATGCACGTGGCGCCCTCTGCTATTTTCTGAATCAGTCGGTGAACCGGCACGGTCAAGGTCGTCCCACATTGTATGCACGTGGCGCCCTCTGCTATTATGACGCGAGAATGTCATGCAATTCTAATTCCCGCCAACAAAACAATGACAGGCATGCTACATTTTCTTTCCGTCATATTTGTAGTTTTTCTTTTTAATTACAACAGGCAAAAGAAATCAACGTATTAAATTATGCTAAATGCATCATTAATACACCCACTTGCTTAATTAACGTCGATAGTACAATTATTGTAAGTGTATCAAGAAAAAAAAACTTATTAACAACGCAAATGTTGGTTATAATGGAAGTTATTTTTTTACATTTTGTTTGTATGTCCGCAAAACAGCTGCTCCGAATTTGACAGTACTTTGGTGGGAAAGGGAAACCAAGCTTACAACAGTCGCAGGTCGCGGCTCGTTTAAAATGTAACAAATTGAAAGAAACTCGAGTGAAATAAGTCGATATATTAAAATAGTAGTTTGCATTGGAAAATATCGAGGTACATTGCCTCTAATTACCTTTTTTTTACATTATTTATATTATGTTAAAGATCAAGGTTTAACATTTATATCTTACATTATACTTGAATTTATCTGTACTAGTATAATAAAGCGTAAACACACACTTCTTTGTTGCCTAAGATGTCAGCAATCACAGCATATTTTCGACTAACTCTTTTTTTAATAAAAACCCTACACTTACGTCACGCTTTAGGCTATATATTTTCACGCCGTTAAACTTTGGGGGTAAATATTTTGGATAAAAACCCTAACGTAGGAAAGAAACCATAAGTTGCGGCCAACATCAAGAAAGAAAGATTGCTAAGGTTTGTCATGTCATATAATTTTGACATTGGCTATTGATAATTTGACAAATGTAAACAATAAAATAAAATTCTCATAATTTCACGCGGATGAAGCCTCACGGAAACACCTAGTATTAAGTAGAGGAAAGCTTTGTATTTTTGTATTCATTGAGATAACTCAAAAACTAATGGGCCGATTTAAAAAAAATATTTCACCTTTAAAAAGCTACTTTATCAGTGAGTGACAGGTGAGTAAAAGGCTATATATCTTAATTATTTTTAATTTCACGCGGAAGAAGTCGCGAGCAACAGCTTTTGTGTTACATAAAGAAGTTCGAAGTAGTGATTGTCACTATAATACTTTAATGGAGTAATAGTGTTAGTTGTCTAGAGACCTGTTATGACGGATGACCCTTGTTTAACCAATAATTGTATACGTGAGCATATCATTGTCAATGATACTTACGTAACTAAAAAAAAATATATATATATATAGTTATAGTTCATTATTCAGACTAAATTTTAAATTAACTTATTATCTAAATCTATACTATTATAATAAAGCGTAAACACACACTTCTTTGTTGCCTAAGATGTCAGCAATTACATCATATTTTTGAATAACTCTTTTTTTAATAAAAAGCCCTACACTTACGTCACGCTTTAGCCTATATAATATCACGCCATTGAACTTAGGGGGTAAATATTTTGGATTAAATATAAATCATAATTTCTTGCGGATGGAGCCGCATGGGAACAGCTAGTCAAAACTAGCTAGGGAAAAGCTAGCTAAAACTTTTAAATTAACAAAGGGAAGGGTTTATTTGGAAGCTTATTTACGGAAGCAATGCAACTTTGTTAGATTGTAAAGAAGTGGATATACTTTGGTAATATCGATTCGAGAAGAACGACAGAACGGCGCCTCCGACGGCTTTACGACTTTCCCATTCGGTAAGTTGGAAGGATCAAATGATTTGCAGACGAGGTTACACGTGCAACGAAACTAGCTGCCACTGACGTCTTTTTCGTTCGATTTATATTTGACTAGCTTTTGGCCGCGACTCCGTTCGCGCGGAATTAAAAAAAAAACAAATGCATGTAGCCTATGTGTTCTTCTAGATTATCCTCATCTATGCCAAATTCCGTCGAAATCCGTTCCGCCGTTTAGGCTACAAACTCTAACAAACATCCATCCATCCATCCATCCATCTAAATTTTCGCATTCATAATATTAGTATGAAGTATGATTGCTAAAGTTATTTATACTAATGTAATAAACCGTAAACACACACTACATTGTGGCGTAGGATGTCAGCAATCACAGCATATTTTTGAGTAATTCTCAGCAACTCTTTTTTTTTTTTTTTTTTTTTTAATAAAATTAATTTTAAATTAAACTAAGCTGAGATCTCAAGGTTAGAATTCATATGCAAAGAACATTTTGAATTGCCACCGCACTATTTATAATGAAGACAATATAATGAGTTATAACATTTCAAACCTGAAACAGACAATGAAATTTAAATGACGTCTGTATCAATGGGTAAATTAAGCTTCATTATATTTGTAATTGACAATATTTAGCATAATTTATCCTTTTGAATTTGAGTTAATTTCTTAAGTTATAGCTACAGGCAACAAATATGAAAGACATTTAAGGGATAGCAAGGAACCGCGTACAAATGCTTGCAAAACATTAAACGAGTCGATTTAAAATTTTGAAAAAGGAAAATTGCTTTAAAGCGTTTCAACCATACACAGTAAAGGCAACGTTACTTTTCGCTTTAGGGAAAAATGTTGGGTGTTTAAACCTGTCGTTTATCATTGTTGTCGCAATGGATACGTGCGGCACAGGACCGGGCAAAGTTGCAATCAATGGCAATAATGATCAATTAAAATTAGTCGAGAAAAATTGTTACTTTGTATTGTCCCTTATTCGACTGAAAGTTGGGTAAGTTGTTACATACATTTTAGCATTATCTTTACTAATTATGATCACATAACAAAAAATATGAAAATCTACTGAGGTAAGTATCATTAACTTGCCCTTGTTCCTATTTTTGATAGAAAATTGATCGGTGCAACTTTAAACGTTTGATAATAAAGACATGAATAAGCCCTGCACTAAACCGCCGGAAGTGTGGCGCGAGATGACTAATTAAAAGTTATTAATTACTGCACCACTCGCTGGTAGTAAAGTGCGCCTTTACTGCTCGAACTGTGCGCAGTAATAAAAGAAGTTCGCCTTTAAGCCTGTAAAAACGCTCGTTTCCTAGCCACGTTTCGAGCGAAATTCGATGGCAGTAAAGCACATGCTGGTTTACGGCCCAGTGTTTGCTAGCCACGTTTCGAGCGAAATTCGATGGCAGTAAAGCACATGCTGGTTTACGGCCCAGTGTTTGCTCGATGCGGGCGCGTGACTTTTTAGCTGAGTACGTGCTTTGATTAGTTCTAGAAAATACTCATGAGCTGCTTACGAGGTTCCTTACATCAATATTGCAAATGGCTAGTATAATGTGCTTCTGTTTTCCTCCAAACTATAAAACAAGATTAACTACAGCGTTTTTCACTGTCGAAACAGACTGTCTTTTCTCTCATTCTCTACGAAAAAAATAGAGCACAAAATGTCATAATACAGGATGTTCGCTAGTGAAAACAAAATAATCTAAGAATTTATACTTTTTAGTAAAGATTATTTTCAATTTTAACCCTGCAGAAAAACAGCGCCTTCTAGCGCAGTAACTAAACAAAAGACTTTATCACAATTATTTAAATGTTTTCGTAACCTCACTGACTAATTTTTAATTAATTAAACATCTCAATCTCAAAGTAAACCAACAAATCTAATACAAAATTCGATTAGTTACGTTAGATTGTCGCAAATATTCCTGATAGACCTACAGGTACTGAATAACGTTTCGTTCATGACATTTCTTGCTCTATTAAAACTAACGATAAATTACAAGCGTGTGATATAAAACATCACCGATATACTCTGCAAGTAATTGTTGGTCGGATGTTGCTAAGTCGTTCATTTATACTGCGCGAAGTCCGCACTAAACGCAAACTTTATTAGACTCCATACGAGACACTCGTAAAATTCTATTTATGACATCTTCACAGCACGGTGTACCTTGAAAGACTAATTGGGAATGATACAACGCAGTACCAAGTGTGGAGCGCAACAATTACAACAGGTAAGGTAATAGAGGTTATTTTATAACTTTATTCCTCAACGAAGAAAGCACATAAAGTTTTAAAGCTCCTTTACATGTCTTAGAATTTTTTACCTATTACAATTAGTGTTGAATTCTAGGATTCATTTTTTATTCAATGATACTTGAATAGCAAAAACCCTATTACAACTGTAAATGAATATTTTTTTAACTACAATACGTAAGGATACGTGAAATATTGAATATTAGTTCGATATCTAACTTAACATGCAATAATTGCAATGATATCATAGTTAAGAACATACCGAGTGGCTCAGAGCCTATAAAATCAGGGGTCACGACTTAGAGCGGGCGTACCTTCGACTAAACTATCGCACAAATGTTGACCGATTGTCAATTGTTTCGCAGCCAATTCAACTGTTTAGTTACACAACTAAAAATCGAGTAGTGCGCACGTCCATCAGCGCATAAGAATCAAAGCGAAACTAAGCACGTGCGAAAGTTTAGTTTCAAGTGTGCGCACTATTATTCAACTACACTGGACCAGTGCGGATTGGTTGAATTCACTTACATTGAATTTTGTCCATAGCATATAGCAATAGGTTTTTAAAGTACATTAGTCATGGATGGATGTTTGATAGAAGGTTTCGAGAACGGCTCAACGTATCTCGTTGAAAATTGTAACCGATGTAAAACGTATTCTGGAAGAACACTTCGGCTACTTTATATCTTTTTTTGTTCCGCGTAGACGGAGTCATAGGAAAACTGGCAGTGTTATAAAAATAAACTTTTGTTAGTTTGCTTGTAGCAGTTTCTACAAGCTGCTAAAACACTTATCGCCGATAAAAGCACGTTAAACCTAACTCGATATCAACAAGGACATAAAATCTAGCGTAAACATGAAATTACAAACACGGCAGCGCTACATTTCGCGAGGTCGGCTTCACTCTCGTAAAAATGTTGCTGCATTAAAGATATGTAAGGTACGATTTGAATTTTGAATGTCAATTTAATAAATATAGTATTTAGTATAATAATTCTATTTATTACAATATTGCCAACGAAAATGCCTAAGGCGATAGGAGAATGTACATATAATCTTTTAATCTGTATCGACATAACAAAAATAAATAAAATACACTGTAACATAGTTAAAGTTAACAAGGAGAATTGTTTTCAATTCTCATAATAATCTGTGCTATCTTTTGAAGATTATTGTAGAACTAGCTGTTGCGCGCGTATTCGTCCACGCAATATTAAGATAAAAAGCCTATAATATGCCCGTCTTTGTCAGCTACCCTTCGGTGAAAGTCCGGTCGAAATCGGCCCAACCGTTTCGGAGATTACCCGGAACAAACGTGGCTTGTGACGAACAGATAAACAATCAAAAACAGACACTCCAATTTTATAATATGTATAGAAGATATCAACTTAGATTATGAAAAATCAAAGAGTTTCCAACTCCTGTATAGATGAAGATATGAATCTTCGTTTTAAATTTGTTATGAGCTCTCTGTCTAATAAACACTTTCACCGCTCCCGGAGGCGGGCCGGAACATGTGCAAAATTATCAATACGCGCATTTGGCTGAGAAGATGTACAGCTCATTTCTTACGTACAGTTAACGCTTCTGCGAGCATTACTACACATTTTCCATAAACTAGTGCCTCGTAAACGTGCACATATGAAACTGAAACGCTGGAGGAATTTACAATGGCCGCTCCGGTCTACATTTAACGTTCGCGACGCTCACCTTAGTTTAATTAAAGTGCACGAACTCGAAACTCGAAATCATTTCGGCGAATTATGTCAGGTCCAGGTTATATCGCTGTTACTACCGCTCTGAGACTTCCTTCCGTAAATTACTTTTACAAATTAGCAATGGCTTTGGCGAATAAAAAGCAACAAAACAAACTATGATACAGATTCTTATACCAAAAGGTTAGATGCATTTGTATAGCAAGGATTTGTTAGAATCCAACGCGTCCGTCACCACTCTTAAACCGTAATAAAATATTTGTATTTTTTGTTATTCGTACACAACAATGTGAAAGTTTAGATGGATGGATGGATTTTTAGTGTAGCCTTAACTGATGAACGGATCTCGACTAAACGCACAGATGTAAAAGAGAGTCTAGAAACGCTACTCGCTTTTGTTTTTTTTATTCCACGCGAAAAGAGTCTCCGGCAAAGTCGATATAATATAAATTTGGAGTAGAGTTTAAATTTGTATATATATTAAATGCAGATATTCAAAATCACTAAAAAAATAGTTTATTCGATATATTTATGGGCCATTTGATAGACTGCAAAATGCGTTGCAGGCATAGGATAATAAAAGTGCAGCCTGAAGGGAACCTATAGTAAATCCAGTAGCCTGCGTCGAAAATCTTATAACCGAATGCGTCCCGTTTTTATAGCTCGGAATATATTTACGAGAATCCGCTTGCAGGAATTGCACGTAAATTTATCTACGATGCATTTTTCATTGCTTTAGTACGGCAATCTTAAATACGTCTAATCTCTATTTAGTATCATAAATTATGGTCAAATGTTTATTAGGGTTAGATAAAAAAACAAACATAATTAAGACAGATCTGGTAGATATTTCATTCCAGTGTTTGCGAACGGATATTTACTTCTCAATCGCCTTTCTTTACTTAGACATTACTATCATCATCATCATCATCATCAGCCTTTATCTGTCAACTGTTAAACATACGCCTTCCCTAATACCATCCACAGAATGAAACGACTTCTCGCCGTGCGCACCAAATAGCTCCATAGAGGTCGCCCTACGCTTCTAACATCACTATCTACAAATGTTAACCTATGTCGTTAATCATACTTGTTCAAGGAGTTTTTACACGTTTTTAGAGTCAAGCCATTAGAAAAGAAGAAGAAATTGAATTATTCAAAATTAGAACACATTTTCGACGTCATCACTTTTTTTCTAGTCTGTTTCTGCACATATTTTGTCATTACATAATGTCTCCGTTAAAATAGTTTTATTTCTAAATCTTTTACGATATAAAATACTTCATACTAATATTATAAATGCGAAAGTTTAGATGGATGGATGGATGGATGTTTGTTAGAGTTTATAGCCTAAACGGCTGAACCGATTTCAATTAAATTTAGTAAGGATGTAGAGGACAGTCTGGAAGAACACATAGGCTACTTGGTTTTGTTTTTTTTTTTTTAATTCCACGCGGACGGACATAGGCTACTTGGTTTTGTTTTTTTTTTTTTAATTCCACGCGGACGGAGTCGCGGGCGTAAGCCAATTGATATTATTTCCAATAATCTCAACAACAGGAATGTACGTAATAAAATTCTTTATGTGCTATTATCATTGATTCATTTGTAACAATCTGTTTTAACATGTTTTTTAATTACAATGTCTAATGGGATATTCCTTTTTCGACCGTCCACTGGTTTATTATTGAATTTAGGTTTTTTGTTACCTACAAAATATTTTCTATAACTGGTCGGTTTAAGTAGGTACACGAAAAATCTTCTTGCTGTCTTCTAAAATTATATTTACAGTGAAAATTATTTGAGAACATTGCAGCTTGCAAAACGTTGCATTACGCAATGCAACCGTTCTTTTATGAAGTTAGAATATACTGCATCAAGACAAGATTATAGCCGTGTTAAAATTACAGTTCCCTGTATATGAAGACAAGTGTTGTATCGTCAACAAACACGTAATTTTGTTTCAAACGTTCTTGCTGTTCAGAGGATTTCCTTTAACATGTAGGTATTGTTTAAAAAATCAATTAGACTTAAATGAATTAGTTCCAATCGATACTCGAGCAAGAGATGGTGCGTTGATTTTTATTTTTGTCGTACAGCGACTCTATGAAGGCCCGCTCCAGCCAAGTATAAAGATTCTCCGGACTTATCAGCTAATCTACATTTAACACAGCCAGTAGAGTTTGTTTACTCCAAAATCAAATAACATAAAGGAAATAGTTAAATTTACGATGGCTTTTATAGTATTTCCTTAGAAAGGCAGCGCTTGCAGCCGCATGGGAGCTCGTTTTACTACCGGACTCCGAAGACCCGACGTGTATCGTCTTAGCTTTATGACTGCATTTTAAACTTTAAAAAGTCCCACCGTAACTATTCTGGACTTGCCTTAGCTTATTTCGGTTTACTTAGTGATTTTCCATCTATAAGACCTTTTTGCAGTTCTTCCAACGAAAGGAACAAGTTATTTGACCAATAATAATAGTTATAAAAATAAGTTAGAAATATAAAAATCTTTCCTACTATTTTAAAGAGGAAAGGTTCGTATTTATGTATGTGACGAATAAACGATTTCGAAAAATTAGAAAACGAGACGTCACGTGCAAAAGCTAGCAGTTTATTATACAAAATACATCATGCAGTATAACTAACAGTAGACCCATTAAAAGTTCCGTATATTAATTAAGGAAGAGCACCGCAAACCGAACAGTTATCGGCTCCGCTGCGTTGATTGTTTTCCGAACATCCCGTATAATTGCGGTCACAGTGCCCGAAACTTTACATTGACAAAACCGCACGTTTTGTACAAACAAAATTGCTTGACCAGTTCCAACCCCTTTACGTAACAAGACACTGTCTCGTACAAAAAGTTAAGCCAGAGTTGAAAACTTTGGATACACTGTCTCGTACAAAAAGTTAAGCCAGAGTTGAAAACTTTGGATCACACTCGAAAACATCCTGTATAAAGACAGACCGCAATGCTCGACTGTCGCAAACATATTCTGTAGTAACTGTTGCTTGAACTTTTGAAGCGAACATTTAGTTTGTCCTGCAACTTTTAGATAAACAGTTTGTTCTGCTAAATTAAGTTACATAAATGAGAAGTTTTAGTGATCGTTATATGATTTTTATGAAAAAAATAAAAAAAAAACACCCCGTATCCTTTACTTGACTTTTTTAAAGTAACCAACAGTTTCTTAAATCAGGATTATATTCAATAGAAAAGTTTACGATGAAAATTATTCATAGCAATTCGTAGCGAAACATTTACCATATGTTGTCAATAATTTTTCAATTATCCAACTTTCTCCCCTCTTTAAAATCTATCTCAAATGCTAACAACCCATGGAGCAAGATAATTTAATTAGCAACTGACCAGTGAACAGCTCTCCATGTTGACAAGTAAAAACGTAACTGGAAGAGACACTAATCAAGTGCAATTGTTAATCCTAAAATTATTGTAATAAAAAGAGAAATATGAATTAGTAAATCGCCCTGGCGTTGCATACAAGTAGATAGCATAGTATAAAATCCAGCAAAATATTTAATGTTAAACTCACATTATTCAATTCCTTCAAAAAAATTGACATTAATAACTGCCCATTTGAACAGGATAACTTATAGCCATTCGGTTACAGTACAAACGAGTAGTATCTAATCGTATAACAATTAAGTTTGTGAGTGTAAGTATTACCATCCAGATGTAGGGGCTCAGTCTATAAACAATAATAATATTTTTACGTTGTCTCTTCTAGAACTTTATATGCAAGGTAACAATGCAACAGACAACTATTAATGAAAACCCTTCTCTGCCATTAGTTGTCCACTAAATAATTGAATTACGAAGTATTTTGCATATTTACTGTTGTAAGTTTTTTTTTATTACATAATTCGAAATACATTTGCAAATATTTTATATACAACTAGCTGTTCCCATGCGGCGTCCTCCGGCATGATATTATATCAACTTTATTGTTTTAGTGTTTACATTTCAACAACATTTTACATGTCAAAATATCAATTTCCTCACTATGGCAATTTTGCACCCTTGGTGTTGGCAGCAACTTATGGTCTCTTTCCCACATTAGGGTTTTTATCCATAATTTTTAACCTCAAGTTTAATGGCGTGAAAATATATAGCCTCAAGCGTGACGTAAGTGTAGGTTTTTTTTATTAAAATAAGAATTATTAAAAAATATGCTGTTATTGCTGACATCTTAGGCAACAAAGAAGTGTGCGTTTACGCTTTAGTATAACAGTATAGATTTGTTTTGGTGTTTACGTAAATATTGAATTTACTTTGATTAAATTTGTGTATCATTCAGATATCAATATACTAAAGTAACTGGCGTCTGAACTAAAAAGGGTAGAGAGTAACATCAATCAAATCTTCTGCAATATTATCAAGTAACAAAAGAAACATCTTGATTTAATTATATATACATTATTCTTAAAAAACATAAACGTAAAAGTAAATGAACTTTCATATTTCGATAAAATAAGCAACTCAAATTAAATAAGCAAGTTTTAATAAAATGTTTATCAATTAATTAAATAGAACACAGCAAGTTTGTTGCAGTTTTATTGCAAACGAATGGGGCGTTTTACGCTGATTTCATTGCAGTCAGTTCAGGCCACAACGCAGTTAAATATTGCCCCATATTTAAAGAAAATTAATTATAAAGTATAGCTTTGGGATTATAATATTAGCTACAGATCAAACGTTATATTAATCTATGCTATAGTAAAACGTAAACACACTACTTTGTGGCGTAAGATGTCAGCAATTACAGCATGTTTTTGAATAATACTTTCTTTAATAAAAAGCCCTACACTTACGACACGCTTAGGTTAATACATTTTCACATTATCAAACTTAGGGGGTAAATAAATTAGAAAAAAAATCCTTCATGTGGGTAAGGGACCACAAACTACAAGCTGCCAACATTAAGGAAGCAAGGTTATTATGGTATATTGAATTATGACATTTGACAAATGTAAATGTTTTTATAATTTCAGGCAGATGAAGCCGGAGGGTAATAGCTAGTGATGTTATAATTGTTCAACGTGATCTAATACAGTAAAAGTTATGTTATAAATTTAAATTTTGCTTTATCCTTCTTTATTGGATCAAAATTACATACATTTCGTAATTGCTGACACAGTAATCTTACCACTTTACTAGTATTACAAACGAGAAAAATTGGATGGATGTTGGTCACTATGTATCTTTAAAACGTCTTAAAGGATCTCTATTAATTTGGCACAGTAAAAGCATAAAATCTGGAAGAACACCGACATACTAAGTTATTTTAAGCAACGAAGTCGCAGTCAAAAACTAGTTTAACCTTAACAGTGGTAGTGCCCGCTTTAACATCTTAGCACGAATGGGCCGGCACTCCCGGTGTAATACCACGACCACACAGAAGACAGGCGTGAAGCGTCTCCTCCTCCGTCGGATAAGGGTAGGCGACGCATCTGCAATTGCAGATGTCTATGGGCAGCGGTCGCTTCGCCATTTTGGCGGATTTAGAAGGCCGCTTGCTCGTTTGCCATCTTATGTTATAAAACAAAAAAAAAAGTTTAGATAAATGGTTACATTATTTTTATTCTGTCATCAAGGAATCCTGAAAAGGTAGTGGTTTAAAAAGAAATAGTTAACAAATTATGAAAATTATTTATTATGTTGTAAAAACGGCAAATCAATAAAAAAAAATGTTATTTAGTTGTTTCCATTTAACGTACTTCTTAGTTAACATAAAACGGCCGTATAGGAGTTATAAAATTTCTCACTTGTATAGAATTTCTCGGAACACCTATGTTAGGTTCTGGTAATTGAAGTATGGTTGCCACCGTTATAACTGTTGAATTAGCAATTCAATTTATACAGTAAAAACTCCAACAAACGTCTTTGTTATTTTTTGCTAAAATTCGTTTTTAAGGTTAATCATTAAAGATAAATTATTATTTTTGACCATTACCTAACGTAACATTTTTTATCTGATATAATGCACCTACGATTTCTTAAAAATATCTAAAATGTTTTATGAAAAGTTAATTATTTTTCCATTTAGTGAATTTGGCAACCCTAGCACAGAACGCTGGCGCAAAATTAGTCACAGCACAAAATAAGCAATGAAAACGCTTAAGCCCTTCAAGCTGTTCACGAGCGTTCGTCGTAAAATTCCCTCTCTCAATCTAACATACTGATAAAATAGGTGGAGTGAGGGAGACGGTTGTTGCAACATTGTTGGCAAATGGTCCATGTCAATACCGGTAAAAGAGACGGTGAAGTGGTATATTTTAACACGACGGAATAACTTATCGCGTGTTCTACAAATGTTACTTAAAATCGTATTTATAACCAAATTATAACTCTTATCGCTTATAAACTAATGCAAGCAATATTTTAAATAAATTACTAGACGCCTTATCTGTTGTATAGACCGAGAGACACAAAATGTTCCGCTCTATTTATTTATCTAAAGATATCTGTGGATAGCGTCGGTGGCTCAGGGACTGACTTGTATTCTGCAGGTCCCGACATCGAATCCCGTCATCTATCACTGTGATTTACGATTTCCGAAATTCATCTGTACTAATATACTAATATACTAATATATTATTGAGTAATTCTTTCTTTGTTAAAAATCCCAAAACTTACGACAAGCTTTAGGCTATATATTTTTACGCTATTTGAACTTAGGGGGTAAATACATTGAAATAAACCTTCATGTCGGAAAGGAACTATAAACAAAATTGCCACGGTACGGTAATTGGTATCCAATGTCAATGGCTTTCATTGTCATTTTTTGCATTTGAATTTTGTCATTTGCAATTGAGAAGTTGGCAAACGTAAACAATAAAATATTTTTTACAATTTCATGCGGATGAAGCCGCACGGGAACAGCTAGTAGGTTCATAATTTACCTAACGTTGTTACGGTGAAGGTAAACATCGTCATGCCTGCAGATATCGGTGGAGAAATTCAAATATATGTGTGATGTCAACTCGCATTGGAAAAAATAGGCTACTTAGCCTCTGTTTTTTTTTTCATAACATAAGGTGGCAAACGAGCAAGCGGCCACCTTGGATTGTGTGAAAGAATATGACGGCTGATAGAGATGTATGGAAGAGCAGCACATACTGTGCCGACCCTCCATAAGGGATAAGGGCAAGTTGATGACGATGATGATGATCATAACCTTATCCAGATATCGAAAGTTTAAAACAAAAGTACTGAAAATTAAATTCTTTTTCGAACAATACGAAAGTAGGTACAGTCAGCGCAATTTTTTTGCATTTACAATAACAATCCAGGAACTTGTAACATCTTCGGTTTCAAAAATGCGTATACACTAAGGTCAGGAGCCTGTATAAATGGTAGAAAACATACGGACGCATACGTAAAACTTAAGGCATATACAAGGGTAAGATTTTGTAAACATGCATATTTATGCACCTGACTGTACATTGTACTATTCACCTATAACGTATGTAATTTATTTCGAATTAAGCACCCAAAAAAGCATACTTAAATGTGATAATATTAACGTAATGGTTATTTATTTAAGATTCGACCATACTAACTTCGGAGCACTGCCGCGCCCCCTGATAGTTTAGAGCAGAAACTAAGGACCTCACAGCGGGTCATCTATGATCCAGTGTATTTTTTATTATTAAGCCTTTATTTCCGAAACTAAGAATAAATTTACAATTGTAGGTAACACTTAACATAGAATTTTTTTTAGCATATATACATAATGTAATTTTTTATCCTAAGCTAGTTGTCGTCGTGTCCTGTGACACGTAGACCTCTTCCAACTCTTTCCTTTCTTGGCTATATACGCTTTCCTTCCAGTGTATTTAGATAAAATCTAAATAAGATAGTGTATCTCAGTTCAAAAGACAATTCACTGCAGCAGAATAAATATTAATATTGCATCGAGGTATTTTTAAATCCATACCATCGTCAAAATGATTGCAAACTCGGACAGAAGCTCAGAAATGCCTGCTCTGATACGTAGATACGATCTAGTTACTGTCAGAATTATTAACGAATGAATGAACGAAAATTTACACTTTGTAATAAAGTATGCTTTATTTTTATTATTTTAAATCGATGAAGATCAATAGTTTAACAAACTAGGTATTGCCTTCGAATTAGCTTGTTAGGATACAATAAATAATCTTACGGTTAATATTATAAATGCGACATTTTGGATGGACGTTTGTTAGAGTTTGAGATGAAATTTGGCATAGATGTTGTACATAGTCTGGAAGAACACAAAGGCTAAAACTTTTCTTTTTGCGCGGACAGTGTTTGCGGACAGTTTGCAGTGAATTCAGAAATCACAACCGTAAGTGGAACCAGTGGTAGATAAATTTAGAAGTAAAAGGTTAGCATAGTATGTTACGAGGAGGGAAGAATCGAATTTTACTTGTATAAGGAGAACATTAATTATGGAAATGATCAAGAAGGAACTAACGAGAAGACAGATCGATAGAGGACGATAACAAGGTGCTCCGACCCTTCGAAAATGGGATAAGGACAAGGAGTTCTCCGACCCTTCGAAAGTGGGATACGGACAAGGAAATGATGAGTTTCAAGATTTATACAACAGACATTCGATACATCACCCTACAAGTCCGCATCACACTTTTCAGAGTGTCTGACAAATACTTGCGTGACATTTGTGAGAACGTATTCGTAACGTCATTGAAATTTGTTAATGTATTATACTTTACGGTCGTTACGCTGCAAAAATGAAATAAGAATTTTGTCGATGACGTGACGAAAATGTTATTACGATTATTCGTGTTAGGCCCTCAGTAGCGCAATGAAAACCAACTGCCATCACATGCGGGCATTACAAACTAGACTTATAACCTAGAGGTGACACGACTATTGTTCAGTTCGTGGTCTATTGATACATATTGGTTACTAGTTTTGTGGCGGGTGTCAAGCACGACCACACAACGATAGTCATAAAGTCATGTGCCACCCATAGACAAGACCTCCTGCAATGCACTTTTATTTATTTTAAATGAATATAATACTTTGTCCACAGAGTAGAAAACAATTCTAACATAGGGGATACGGGTAATCTACTTTGTGGTTGTGAAAAAGGCTATGTAAAATTATAATTTATAATATTGCCAGCTATATTGCTGGTATTCTATTGGCGGATACATGGTTTTAAAATTTTACGACGCGACCAACCATAATTGAAAATGGTCTATGTATTTATTAGTTTACTTAGACAGAGGTTAGTTGAGCAAAAAGATATCGTAGTTTCTGCAATAGAGTTCATATTGTTAATTAATAATCTCTCACTGTTAACGCTAGGTGTCAGCATATTTTACAACTACAGAGGAAAATGTCATTATGTTACACCATACTATAAATGCGAAAGTTTAGATGGATGGATGGATGGATTTTTGTTAGAGTTTGTAGCCTAAACGGCTGAACGGATTTCAATAAAATTTGACATAGATGTAGAGGATAGTCTGGAAGAACACATAGGCTAATTGTATTTGTTTTTTTAAGTCCGCGCGGACGGAGTCGCGTGTGAAAGTTAGTATGTCATAGTTTTTGCTTACACTATACATAAAATTACGTTGTTATGACACACAATAGTACAATTTTACCCATAAAAAATGCAATTAAGCAACAATTCGACATAAAACATCAAATGTATTCATTGACTGCCTGCTTTTTTCATTATAAGGTAGCAAACGAGCAAATGGCCACTTGGATTCGCCGAAATAGACCAACAACTGCCCATTAATATGCGAACTTGCAGATGTGTTGGCTACCTTTGCTGGCGAACTACCTTAAATGACGGTGCAACTGTCGAAGTCTACGAGAAATGTAGTTATATAAAGCGACACACACAAAGAGGATATTGTCCCTTCCTCTGATAAGTTTACTTCCCTCTCTGTCCATTCTTGTAAGAAAAGGGTGGGAACGGAAAGAGGACTAAAATTACACCTTTATCAAACGTCCTCAGCAAACTACGCGGAAATGCTTCCACTTGCCGCCTGTTTCCTGTGTAATCGCAGCATTGAGCGAGACTGCCCATTGGTGTTTTGACACCCATGATGTTACCGTAGATTCTACCACTATTAAACATTTATTTTTAAGTCTTAACTACGCAATTCCGATCTTATGCCAGCGCCAATTCTGGGCTACAAAAAACCTTAGACATTTACTTAAAAACGCAATTTAATTTAATGATGTATTTAATCGTTCATTAGGGCTAAGTAAATAATGTTAAAAAACGGATATTTATGTCTACATTCCTGAAATGCGTTTGCGGTTAGCACGTGCTCGGCTAAGTGTACACCCGATTTTAAGGTATGTGTACATTAACATAATTTTCCTTTGAACCTTTGAACTGCAACTTGCCAATCCACGAGTCATAAACGAGCGATTCCATTTAATTGTCACTGTTGAACCACTTGTACTAAGACATACTGTTATCTCTGTTTTTCAAAGTAAATGAGGGAGATAGCAACAGGAAAGCGCACTAGTATAGGAAGCCACATACGTTGTAAAAGGGATACAAAAATAAACTTCTGGGCTTTCGTCTCTGTTAGAATATATCAGAGGTAGTCGTTTTTAGCAATTGAGATAATTAGTATTTAGTTAGTAGTAGTTAGTAAGATGAATAATTAAGATAAATATCAGTTAACTTATTAAAACTTTCGTGAGACATTATACTATATAAATTATAACACGGCTAAACTCACGTGATAACACCGTGTGACGGACACATGTGACCGTCGCGACGCGATAGCGAGTATACCCGATTAATAACTTACCATGAAGAAGGACCCCCAACGGATTTGAAACTGTCGGTGCCTACACCGAATGTTATCACGTGAGTTTAGCCGTGTTATAATTTATATATAAATACCAGTTATTTAATAAATATCAAATATATAAAAATCAGCTTTGTCAATCGACTCCGTCCGCTTGAAATAAAAAAAAAAGTAAGTATGTGTTCTTCCAGACTAGAGCATAGTCTGGTCTATGACAACTTTCTTTGATATCCGTCTAGCAATTTAGGTACAAACTCTAACAAACATCCAGCCATCCGTCATTGTTTTTTTCGCATTTAGTACAATTAGATCAATTTTTGGGTAATTTTTTACAATAACATATTACAAAATTTCATCAATTTAGTCTTTGTAATTTAGATATCAAACATAACACTACTTACGTAGTTATTAAAATGAAAGAAGTCAACCCTTACATATGTATAACTCAACCCAATATAAAACAAGCCCATAACATAATTGCAAAAATTTTATTACCCTTCGAGGAATCTACTGGTGAAATACAATTTGCCTACACGCCGCTCATTACGGCCACTTTTATAACGCAAACCATTAAGAAGATTCCGCTTAACATTTTTACAATCCATAATTGCATATTATAAACGTCCGAAGTTATAGACGCGGCGCTGTAGAGCCCGCGAATAAAATATTATAAATGGAAAAGTGATAAAACCTCGTTTATTGCTTCAGCTTTAAAATAACCCTCGGGGCCGAAGCACGGTCAGATATTTGCAATAGTTGCAATTTGAACTTTGTTTAGTGACTGGAGCACACAACTGCGAAAGCGAACAAACAGCCGCAAATTCCAGTTCGCTTTTGCGGCAGTGTGCTGGAACCTTTATACTTTAAAAATCTGATACGCATACGTTTTTGTCCTCAACGTGTAACTAAAATTCTAAATAAAGACGCGATTAGGGCTTTTTGTAAATTGTGAGAATAATTACGAACAGTACATAATTAAAAAAGTAGTAAGTATACATCTAGCTCACCTGCATCCGTTGTGTTGACAGCCAATCAGTCCATATTTCGCAATAAGCGACAATGCACAGCACAGAACGCGTCCACACAAAACACAGCACTTGTAAAACATAGTATCATTCGCAAAACAACTTCAGAGACGACGATACTACACCACTTATATTATTAATTTCGCTCAGCATTTTCCTACAAAAAAGAAAACAGCACTAAATAAAATAATCGATATAACACGCACAAACACATCACTATTCGTGAAAGATTCGTACGGAGTCCACTAATTATCGATAGATTTATATTTCGAATTTTGCCACCTTCGTCCGGTCACTGTAAAGTGGAAATCACTACTGGTTAGAGCTGTGTACTGCCACTTTGTGTATCCGCTGACATTCTTCTACAGAGTAACAACTATTGTAGTGTGCGTGTTCTGATTAATTTAAAGCAACAGTGTTGTGGGCGAATGTGTTACTTTGTCAGACGAAAATGTATTTGCAATATTTTACATTCAAAAACCATCAGTCTCTCATCTTGTTCCGAAAGTCGCAGCGCGTTATTTTAATCACCAGCTTTCGTTCTCGACTCCGGCGGAATTAAATAACCCAGTAGTAAGTAGCGTATGTGTTCTTCCAGACTATCCACTACTATGACAAATTTAATCGATACTGTGCAGACAAACATCCATCCATACATTTAAACTTTCACATTTATAAGATTAGTATGAGTATATTTATAACTTCGAAAGTTTAGAGAACTAACATCCATCCATCAGAATCATCATCTGAACAGATCTGGATGAAATTTTGCATAAATTTCAAGCATAGCGTAGAAGAACACATATACTTGCTTGTTTTTGAAAATCGGACGAAAACTAGTTAATTATTAACAATTTAAAAGATATCTATCGACTGATTGAGTTTTGATCAACCTTAGTTAAAGTATTCTAACTAAAATTTGTGTTCGTCTTCGATTTTAATGAGGTTAAAGTCTCAGCGAAGTTAAAGGCAATGCTCCAATACTTGGGAATGATCCCTCATGAATATTAAATACGAATTGCAGCCGTAACTCATTAGTCATATCTATGGCAGCATCAAAGTTTTCTAATTACCATTAGCAACTGACTCTAATTGCGCGCACCACGCACGCTCTAGTGACGTGAACAATATCGATACATACAAAATAATTGAATATTTTAATACAGATTAAAATATCTTTAATTGCCTTATTTAAAATAGACATCATCGACATTAAGAGTCAGTCCTACCAAATTATTCAAAATTGTCAGATAACAATCTAACGTGTAAAATATATGATGGAAATAACGGATTTTGTTACTTTATCTGACAGTGACGTCATTTTTAAACTGAGCCTCTAATGAACTAAAACTTGTTTAAATTAATCAGTAGGTTTCGTCCTTATAATACAGTTATAATTTTAAATATAAATGGTAGAATCAACTCTGTTATAAACACTCAACTAATTTCATTAAATTAACGGCTGTCATCAGTCAATTAAATGCACGAACTTTTTATTTCAAAGCAAATACATTTTCGTCTGGTTATGTATGTGTTATCATTTTGGTTACGAAACTGAATTTAAATGATGACGTTTACTTAATCAATTTTAATAGAATGTTATAGTAACAAGAATTAAATCATAAGTTGATCAGTTAAAACTTAATTGGGATAAGCTTTTATTAGCAATGTCCAACGACACGCAGGCCGTGTCCGACATAAACGTCACCTTTGAATGTTGCCAGTAACGGCTGACATGTTCATGTTTGATCTTTACAACGGTTTTATGATTGCGAATTCGCATTCGCAATTCTAAATTTAAACTCTGTGGAATTGTGAACAGTGTCACATTCTATGAATCATTTCCCGAATTCATTGTTACTTTAATTTTAGGTTGGGGAAAAATAATCTATTATTTTTATGTTAACCCATTTATCAGGAGAATGTATTTGAAAATTTTGTAAAATGTATATAGATATACATTTAAACAATGATTTAAAAGAATCAGCTTTACAGTTTATGTAATGTTTAGCGACCAATATCAAATTAAGGATTTGTCATATTTTTATTATGACAGAATATAATTGGACATATTTTGCATTTAATACTTGTGTAATTTTATTACTATATTTATTAAAGACAATTAGTTTAAAAAGGTTCTATGCTACAAGCATTTAACTTTTACTAATCAAAATGTCTACTTAGAAATGAGCAAATAAATTTAAAAATTGCTCGAGTGTTGACTATTTCGACAACGGGAAAATTAACTCAATTATTCATAATCTTTGACGGAATTTAATTTCATCTGCATAAGAGCATGAACACCCTTGACTAAACCATCACACAACTGTTTAGTCGCGCTTTGATTCCGATAAGCTTATATGGAGATGCGCACACTACTCGATTTTTAGTTGTGTTAAACAGTTGAATTTGCTGCGAAACAATCGACAACCGCACAACAGTTGTGCGATAGTTTACCACAGGTGTACGCCAGGTCTGTTGTTGTGATTGCATAGTTTTGTTTGTTGTGTACCTAAGCGTAGCAATTGTATGTATGTATCAAACAGATTCAAAAATATATAGAGGAGGCATAATTGACACTTTACTTCAAAGCCACGCTTCAAATGTAATAAATTGTATTTAAACTAATTGTGAATAGGTGATCTATATTATAATAAAGCGTAAACACACACTTCTTTGTTGCCTAAGATGTCGGCAATAACAGGATATTTTTGAATAATTCTTTATTAATCCCTACACTTACATCATGCTGTAGGCTATATATTTTCACGCCATTAAACTTAGGGGGTAAATATTTTGGATAAAAACCATAATGTGGGAAAGGGACCATAAGTTGCTGCCAACATCAAGGAAGCAAAGTTGTCATCACTTCATGTCATTTTTAATTTGACAAATGTAAACAATGAAATATTTTTTTTATAATTTCATGCGGATGAAGTCGCACAGGAACAGTCAATGTTAAATCATACTTAAATGTTTGTATTTTATTTTTAACACTGTTTAGTTCATTTTAGAACAAAAGATGAAGTTTATCAAGGATACGAGGTGGCGTAGTAAACTTAACAACTGATATAGTACCTGTCAGAGAAAGTACTGGTAAAATTTTTGATTATTATGCCTCGTCTGTACATTTTTTAATGTCTTTGGTCTGTATGTTCGTTTTGTTTTTAGAACAACTAATTATTACTGTATTAAAGTCCATACTGGCGTGTCGAGTTCCGCAGCTCGAGACCATCAAAGATGTTCAAATTGTGCTTCCTCGCGTATTCGTTCACGATGAGCTTTCCTGCGAACAAATAATTTGTTTTTAAACGCACCGCGGGCCGATTCAAAGAAAAAACTGCTTATTAATAAAACAGTAAACTGACTAAGTTACTGTATATTATAGATTTTCTGTTACATGTTTTATGTAACGTCGAATACAAATATTGTGCTAAAAATATCGAGAATGTTAAAACGTTCACAACAAGTTTATTTCGTTACTCCGTGTAACATTTTTAATGTGATTATGTAGAGAATATTTAGCGCAGTTTTTTCGATCAACACGACCCAATGTTGGTATAAAAATGAAAATCATTTGCTGTTTCATATCAGAAAATAAATAAACAGGATATCTAAAGAGAATAACATATCTGAATTGAGATAGATACAAGCGTCGGGAACACCGAGGTGATCAACGACGCCCATGGACATCCTGAACTCTAAGGAAACTAAGCACACATACATTGCCTTTGTGGAAATGGTAGATTCGCTTTGAAGGACCCTGAATAGTACTGGTTTGGGGATACCACCAAAGAACGACCGATTATTAAATAAGGACATAAACATAAAAAATGCAGTCTTTAAAGTTTAAGGATTTTATTAGAATAACGTGACAATATTTATAAGAAAATTTAACATTATCTCAGTATCAAATACAATGAGATGATACCTTTTAGACGTTCTAAGTTAGAATTTCTTAAACGAAATAATCTAAATACCCTGACCAGATATATAAATACCTTCGGCAAATTAGAGAAAAACATGAGATTATTTGTTTGCGCAAGAGAGCGACATAAAAGTCTGATTGCCTCTCGAGCTAGGATTTTTATGTTCTTGGCTTAATACATTTCAACAGATTGAATTCGTCGTCGTTAAGAAGTGGAGTGTTAAGTTAGGGTTAAGTTATTCAATCAAAGAGATTAAACAATGACGGAGATTCGGTTGAGAGATTTATAAACAAACTAGCTTTTGCCCGCGACCCGTCCTCGTGGTATTAAAGAAAACAATAGTAAGTAGCCTATGCGTCCTTTCAGACTATATTTTACATCTATGCGAAATTTCATCGAAATCAACCACGCTGGCCAAGTGCGGGTTGGTTGACTTCACACATATCATTGAATTTCTTCGCCGATATGTGCAGGCATTACGATGTTTTCCTTTACCGTAAGAACGTCGGGTAAATTATGTACATATGAAAATTGAAAAATCACAGTACCAAGTATAGTTTCTTTACAAAGTTCAATAGTTAAATACAGCAAAGGATTTCCATTTTGAAATTTGATAATAATTCGCCATTGCAAAGAACTGGATTTATCTTAACTTGACTTAATATTTTTATTACTTCTTATTCGTCTTTTTATTTGAATTAAAAATTGATGAATCACATCAAATATTGTAATTTTTATGATAATAAAACAAATCCAGTTTAAATATAAATTCAACAATCGCATAAAATGCAATGCTATTGCAATAAACCTAAATATTTTAAAAGTATTCAAACAATTCATGTTAGTTGTAAAAACTAATAATATACTTTCATAATTTATTTCAGACTACCATGAGTATTTATGTTTAAGATGTTATAATATTAAGGGAAATTCTCAGCACAAGCAGGAAGGTTACAATAACGGCTGAGTAATAAAACGACACATGGACAAATAAAACCGCGTCTTAAACTCCACAATCCAATTAAATTCTGTCTTTTTATAAATTTGCGACTTTTTAAACGGCGCTTAAGATGAAAATATTCGTTTCAATAGCTTCCGTAAGCTATCACAATAACAAGCAAACAAGGATTTACCTTGTCTATCTCTGATTACTCAATTTCATACACGGTTTTTTTTTCATTAAAAGGTGGTAAACAAGCGAGAGGTGACTTCAATTGGAAATTTTTTTTACTTTAAAAGTACTCTTGAGCCGAATAAAAACATGAATTAATGAAAACTTTCAATAAAAATATTTAAATTAAAAAGTCTCAAATGGTAATTAAATTTATACGACTTTAATAAAGCGTAAACAAACACTTCTTTGTTATGTAGAATATCAGCAGATATAAAATTTAGGGGTTGAATAAATTGGGTATAACCGTCATGGGAGAAAAGGACAAAAACCACAAGTCAATATCAGCAAAGAAGTACAATAGGCAACATGCATATGACGCCAAACTGTACCAAACTTTTTAAGTATACTTTATTACTATAAAAACATGCCTGCAAAGATTTTTTTAATATCATGTGATTTAGTGGCAAAATTTAATCATTAAAAAGCGTCTTTTTTTCAAATTTCCTCGTTAAGTTCTAGTGCAAGTGGCTTATCCAATATGGCGTCGCTGTGTTGTTAATACACAGATCATTTACGTTAGTTTATATATAAATACACTCTAAAAGTATTTTACTGTAAACACGATGTCAAAACCAACTTTATAATAAAAAAATGATGTATAGAATTATTAATTACCACTTATTTGTGTCAGGAATTATAAAAATGAATCGATTTTTGACTTTTTGACCTTGAGAAGCAATGAGATACTTTGTTGTTTTTTACTTCGAAGTGACATCTTAGCGTATGTTATGAATGGAATATGACGATTGACGTCAATTGTCTCATGACAACTCCGGTCGCGTTTTAGTCGCTCGAAAATGGTCGTAATTTTATTTTATTATTTTTAGCTCAATGGTTGAATATTTTCGCGTAAATTTTTTCTGGTCATTTTATAACAAGTAGAATCGTTTAAAAAAAGAAAAAAAAAACACATGCATATTCCCTATTGCCATGGTAACGGTAATTGTTAGCCAAAGGCAAAGACCTTCGTTGTCATTTGGGCCTTAGAATTTTGATTTTTACAATTAACCGGAATGTAAAAAATCAAATATAGTTATTATTATATCATGCGGAAAGCTGCACGGAAGCATCTAGTAATATAAAGTTACTAATTTAATTAACCATTTGAGACATTAAACAATAATAAAAAATCACATTGAAAACATAAAATTCGCGGTGCAAAATAACATATAAGATCCGTTACTGCCACACTTCATTTACTTACGCGGTTCCTTAGTGTACATCTCATTAATACTTTACTAAGGTTCCCCTAAGTAAATGAGTGTGACGGTAATTGTGTCAGTTATGGCACTAACCTTCATCTATCTTTCGCGATGCCTCGTCAAGGTCGCTGCCAGCATAATTAAAGATGACCAGGACTAAAGGCATCATCTCCCACGAGTAGTGAAACTTCTCCAGTAGTCTGTGACAGTTCTCCACCAAAGTTTCAAGTGACACCGCTGTAACAAATAGTATAAACGGTTAAGTTATTTCATTGTGTCAAATTATCAATTGCAAATGTCAAAATGACATGACGATGACAAACCACGGCAAACTTGCTTCCTTGATGTTGGCAGCAACTTATGGTCTCTTTTCCACGTTAGAATTTTTATCCAAAATATTTACCCCCAAAGTTTAATTGTGTGAAAACATATAGCCTAAAGCATGACATAAGTGTAGGGCTTTTTGTTAAAAAAGAATTATTCAAAAATATGTCGTAATTGCTGACATCTTAGGCAACAAAGGAGCGTTTGTTTACGCTTTATTATAATATTATAGATGGGATGTCTGTTTGCAATATCAAAAGAAAAATTCCAGATTTCGGGAAGATGATGTATTTGCGTTGCAGCATTTTTTTTTTTTCTATCTGTCCTCAAGCCGCGTTTGTTCCTGGTAATCGCCGAAATGGCTGGACCGAGTTCGACCGGACTTTCACTGAGGGTAGCTGACATAGACCGGCATATAATAGCCTAATTATCTTAATAATTGCGTGGACCAAGTCGCGGGCAACAGCTTACTAGCTGTATTTACAAACATGCTAGCCGGTCGAAATCGGCCTAGCCGTATCGGAGATTACGTGGAACAAACGCGGCTTTCATACATACAGACAGACAAAATTTTTAAATGCGATTTTCGTTATCAGCAAAGCAAATACATCATCTTTCCGAAATCTGGAATTTTTCTTTTGATATTACAATCAGACACTCCAATTTTATTATATGTATAGATAATATAGACAGAGCTCTCCTACTATTAAATCGGTCATTTATATTTAGCGCTAACAATACATCAGTGCCCGGAACTGTAAACTGAGACCACAAATAAACGTTTCTATGAAGCGCGTTAATCTTAAAGAGTGTTTACGTCAAACGATAATGTAAACTAAATGATTGTGATTCATTATAAACAGGAGACAAGCGCCAACAATCCCATGGGACACGAGCAATGTTTATTAGGAACATTCTTTGCTCTTATAAACAGATATTATTTGATAAGACCAAAAACAAACCTTCTAAATATGTATCATGTAACTATTCTGAACTTTAACACTACAGGACCAATTTCAAATCTACGAAACGGCTGGGCCGATTTCGACGGGACTTAACAGTGGTAGTGCCCGCTTTAACATCTTAGCACGAATGGGCCGGCACGCCCGGTGCAATCAATACCACGACCACACAGAGGACAGGCGTGAAATGTAAGCAATTCCGTGTTTCGTCTGATGAGTATGGTACCGGAGGCCTAATTTGAGTCCCTTTCTCTTTACCACCCTTTTCTTATAAAGAGGGGATGGGAAGGGGAGTGGATTTGACAGAGGAGGAGATACATAGGAAGGAGAAATATCCTCTTTATGTGCGTCTCCTCCTCTGTCAGATAAGGGTGGGCAACGCATCTGCAGTTGCGGATAACTATGGGCAGCGGTTGCTTGCTGCTTCGCCATTTTGACGGATTCAGGTGGCCGCTTGCTCGTTTGCCACCTTATGTTATAAAAAAAAACTTTTACTGGTGGGTAGCTGAGTTTGATAGGCATATTATAAGCTACTTTTTAAAAAACCCGATCTAACGAAGTTTGTGGTCGACAGCTCGTAACCAATAAATAGCTACGTTATCAGTGACATAGGTTATATTTGTTACAATTTTTATTTCTACGCAGACGAAGACGCGAAAAACAACTACTATGTTATAAATGTGACAGTTTATATCAATGGATAAATGGCTGTTTCTTAGAGTTTACCACGTAAATTGCTTAACAGATCTCGATGAAATTTGATTTAGATGAGAAACCTATGTAGTCTGGAAGACATACAGCCTACTTTCGATACCGAATATATGTAGTTACGGTTCCCGTGCCATACATTAATTTTGTTTTTTATGTTTAATCGATAATTCTGCAATGGTTTAATATATCATATTGTAGTTTGACAGAGATATAAAACTAAGTCCGTCACACTTGAAATATCAGGTTCCCGAGGGTTATGCTGCTTTTTTTCGTGTATTTACAAAATGCGCGGTCAAAATCGCAGGCGTTAGCCACTTAGTTGTAAATCATGTTCTATCTTCCTCCCACTTCTTATAAAATGTAAATAGAAAATCAAATTTTTAATTAATAACAAACATTCAAGACGCATGAAAAAAGTCAATTGACATTACGTCAATAGACTTGATAAGTTTGACAATTGTAACGCACATCACTAGCGCTTAGGAGGTCGCGCCTCGCCGCACTTCCCTCCTTTACGACTTCCCTTTGTCCGAGACGACAATAAAAGACCTATTCAGCTTCCAAAGGACACTCAGTTCCACATCACTCGCCTCGCACACTGTTAAGATGCACTTCATGTTGGAAGTGTCCATTCTTTTTATTTACAGACGTGTGAAAGACAAGAGACCGCTACGAACAAACGGATGCACTTTAAACAATTCAATTGACGTATTTCAGATTACTATGTTTATACTATTTAAATAATAATAACAATAATAACTCAATTAATTCATTCAGAACGTAAAACAACATACCAGTAGCAGATAAAAAATTGAGGGAATAAAAATAATAAAACATATACATGCTAAGACACAGAACAACAGAATAATGGAATATACAAAAAGCACATACATAATTAGCAAGTGTATAAAAAAAAAGTTGTACAGATATTTTATTAACTTTAGAGTGCTGAATGGATAAGGCCTTTACTCAGCTATAATGCTTATTTTTAAAATAAGCGCTGATGTTCCGTAAAAGCTTTTAAAAGTTTAAATAACTCTTCGTCTTTCTTAGATAGGTTTTGTAAAAATTAAAATGCTCAATTTCCTAGCTTATCCTACTCCCGTATGCGCCGGGTTTTCGTCCTCCAAACAACTCTATCATCCGTCACCTTAGTCATCACTCCCTTCTTGACCATGTCACTTTTTTGTAAAAAATTAAAGTAATTTTTCGTATTCATAATAGGACGATTAAATACTCTTTTATGAGAAGTTAATCTTCTACATGTTGAGCCATAGAGGTTACTGATTTTAAAATACTACACACAAAGTACACTTAGGTACTAAATCTAGAGTCTAGACTAGACCAAAGCCTCAACAAGAGTAACTAAAAATAGATACTACATTAAGTACGACAACTACCTATTATGATTAGTATCGACAGTTTTATCTGATTTTTTTAAATTACGCGATTGGCTACTAAAATTAATGTATACGTTAGGTATAGCTTTAAGATGCCGTTACGCCATTTTGGCAGCGCGGAATTTAAAAAAAAAGTAGCCTATAATATGCCTACGTCAGCTATGTTTTAGTGAAAGTCCGGTCGAAATTGGCCCAGCCGTTTCGGAGATTACCCGAATCAAATGCGGCTTTCGGACAGACAGACAAAAAAAATTGTTATCAGCAACGCAAATGCATCATCTTCCCGAAATCCGTAATTTTTCTTTTGATGTTACAAACAGGCACTCCAATTTTATTACATGTATAGATAGATTAATAAACCGTTAATTGACTGTTAAACTTCCGTCGGGATTTGTAATATAGGTCAGTAGGATTTTATTTGTCGAGTTTGTGGTCGAAGTAGTACGGCTTCATGCCCTCTCATTTTTAAACCGAAAATCTTACTAGTAATAAGCCATTATTTAATTTATTACTGCTTAAAATATGTATTATATAAACTTGAGAAAAAATCAGATGGCATTGGTAAAACTAATGGCAACACCTAGTGACAACGAAATAAAAATCCCCGCCATAAAGCAAGTCGCGTAACGATTGAAAAGCGTTGTAACGTCGTAATCGTGCGACGCATCGTTAGCTCGAGCGCGCTCCGCCAATAGCAGCGGCCTGCCCCGCCTACAGCGCTCGCTATTGGTTATTGTAACTTTGAATATAGAACCGCTTTTTTTCTCTAACGCCTACATAAGCTTAAGCACGTAGACAGTGCTGCGCCCTGCGGTGCTGTGGCAAGATAGCGTGATGGAGCGTTCCAAATTCAAATTTAAATGTAGTTTTTTAAACAAACGAATACTGCATTTTGACAAAAAACTACAAATTAAGAAAATATCTCGCCGTAAATCTAATAATTTTCATAGATTTCGATAGGAAAAATTTGTTGTTCAAGTTGCTTTGCCAATATGGAAGAAATTTATCATTTTACAAATTCCGATTTCTCATACTTAAATGATGGACGACCTTGACTAAAATGGGAATTTTCAGTCAATTATGAATATTATGGCAATGTTATAATTTTTTTGGTGAAATCTATTATTACGCTCTATCTTTACTAAAATATTATAAAGAGGAGAGATTTGATTGTTTGCATTAACTTGGCTCCAAAACTAATGAACCAATTTGAAAAATAACATGGAAATTATTTCTTATTTCTTACAATATTCCATACACAAAACATTTGCAAGTCTTGGAAAAATAAATATAAAAGGATAATATCGATTGTCATCCAAGTATGAATTGAACTCTCTACAATTTAAAACATTACATCTATTGTGTAAACAAAAATAACTATTGTATACACTACAATAGACATTTCAACAGCATCTGCCTTCCAAGCTAAAAAAATATAAAAAGAGTATGTAATTTCTTCACATCAAAGACCATAAAAGAGCCAGAATTGAAATTCCCAAGCCGTTTTTAAGTGCCCGCAATTTGTTGCCAACATTTCATAATTACAGTCCTATGAGAACTTGCGCGGCAATTATAAGCATCAGAGCAATAAAATGGAGGGCTCATAATTATTTCAAATGTTGGTACTACTAATTACCAACGTATAATGTAGGCTGCAATCTTCATAGCGCAAACATTCCATAACCCTTACACTACTATAACAACTACGAATTCATATTGTCAACTTCCTTTGTATCTCTAAAAGAAAAGAAAAAAACAATTACTACATCCGTTACAACAGTAGCTCGAGGCTTCTTTTTTTAAACGATGTAAGGTACAAGAGTATCAGTTTAGAAAAATCTAAGATCGCATGTATATCTTTCTTTTAGTTCAGTACAAAATAATCTTTTTTTAATGAAAAATTTTTTTACATCGTAATTTAGTTTTCGTCTGGGACTCCGTCCGCGTGGAATTAAAATAAAAACAAGCCTATGCCAAATTTCATCGAGATCCGTTCAGCCGTTTACCTAACTCTGGCAAACATTCATCTATCGATCTTAACTAGCGTATTAATATTATTAATAAGAACTAAGATATAAGTGCTGTATTTTAGTAACATAATCGCAATAACCTCACTTAAGTCACCAAAGGTGTAATAACGTGGTAAGATATACGACACTGCGCACTAAACTCGGTACATCCTAATTCGCCACTCCACCATTCAAATACATTGTAAGCACAATTAAATAGGGAATTATGGCCGTCGTGAGTAGATCATAAATTAGCCGTAACGTTCCGATACAAGGACGTGGTTTTACGAGGTAACGTAATAGTCAATACTAAGATTACTAAGTCCAGAAGCTTCTATGCTATAGTAACTCTGTTTACTTTTTGCAATGAAAGAACTCGCGCTTGATCTTCGATGTTGGTGATGTGGTTGAAAGATTGTACCCGTTAGTATAAACCTAATCAGCCTTTCCCGAAGGATCGAAACAGTGGTACCCAATGAAAATAAAATAACTGAGTTCTAAACATTTGACTAATTTATCAAACTAAATTATGACAGCGCATTATCTTAACATACTTTTACTATTGAAAACTTATAATAGCATGTACACACCTGACATTAAACTATAGCACAACTGTTTAGTTGTGTTTTGATTCCTATGAGCTTATATGGAGGTGCGCACATAGCTCAATTTTTAATTGTGCAAATAAACAGTTGAATTGGCTGCGAAATAATCGACAATCGCACAAGAGTTGTGAGATAGTGTAGTCAAAATGTGCGCCTGCTCTAAAGATTTTACGGATTTTTTTTATATCTACAGGGAGCGCCCGATAGTTTTTAGAATTACCTACAAGCAAAAAATACCAATTTATTTCGAAATTCTTCCATGTAAAAAAAAAACAAACTATTGTATATGCTATTTTTGGAAATCGAATTTCGAAATTGTAAAACTGACGACATTCACCTGTGCAGTTACCGCTTCCTCATTGGTCAAAATATGACTGACGCTTTCAAGATTACATTGTTAGTTCACAAAATTTGCAACAGCCATATGATCCTTGTAGGTCTATAATTCGATTACTAACAGTGATGTCAGTGTATCGTAGTATATTGTAAGCTAGTTATATAGAAGTGTTTAAAAATAAAAATAAAACTGAATGCAATGCAATTGTATTAGAACCAATAGGCGAGTACTATTACTAGTAATATAGTACCTATAAGTAAAACGTCAAAGCTGAAAGTACAGGAATAACATACGAGTGTCGCGCGACACGTCCGGTGATATCGACACAAGGCCTCATTCACACCGAACAATCGGCGCGAACACAAAAACGTCCAACATTGTCCGTTATGCGTGCTACGCAGGAAGTCGACTTTTGCGATAACATAACGTTAAAGCTAAGCCCGCCTGCGAGCAAAACAAACTGCCTATTAACACAAGAATTACGACCAGTTTCACACTAAACATCAATTAAAGCCGTAATCGATTAAGGAATTTTTCTAATCGATTAACCTTCAACTAGTAACTGTGGGTGAAAAATGTCTCTATGCTTTGATGATTTTTTGCTTTGTTTATTAAATTATACTCCACTAATAGTCTTACTAATAATGAGTTTAAGCCATTAACCCCTATATCATAGTAATTATAATATCTCTCCCAAATTAGATAACTTCCCCCCCCCATTTTTTTAACTTACACGTAAACATCTATAAAAACAATCAGAATTTAAGAAAGTGGAGACAAAGATAAAGATATTTCTGTTCTTAGAATTTATCAAATTTATTACGTTACTAGATGACACTATAAACTTTTGTCATTGAAAAATATTCTATATGTGTACATAAATATTTTAACATCGCCAACAAATATATAGTAACATTACTTTTTTCCACCCACTACCAATGGCCCGTATGACCCTCAGGGTATAAGGGCAGAATCGTGTGAGGTAAAAGGAGCGCGCGGTCTGTTCGTTAATCAGCTTAGCTACCTTTCTTGACTCCCTGCAAGATATCGTCTATTCATTTTGTTGCAAATGGCAAGAGACTGGAACGCCGTTTAACAATCCTACTTAGTCTGTGTTCGAGAGGGTATCCGAATATAGAGATAAACTGTTGGGATATTCCTGCTAGTCAAGCTGATGTAACTGTATTCATTTCATGTAGTATGCATCTATGAACGGATCAGTTAGTACATTGTATTAAGTTTTAAAACATTGAAATTACAGACTTACAAGAGTTAACGGTAAAACATAACTGTGAATACCATCAATAAACCTAACACAATTGGCAGACCTTTAAGCAAATAGTAACAATTGTAGAATATATGTAAGCACGTAGTAACAATCGTATGTCACCTTGGATCTAGTAGTAAATGGACTGTAGATGTTAAATTTTTACGAGCCCGTAAACGTTGGCCTTCGTGATAAGCAACACTGTACGGTGTGAATGAGGCGTGACTGATTTTTCAAAATGGCCGCCATTGTTTTGTTTTAATTGTTGACTAATGCTCACGATTGGCGAACACATATGTGAACAAAGTTCTTTTTATAGGCAATATATTTTTACGAAGGAACACAAAATAAAGTGCACTCTTAAAAGTAAAATACGTGGTCATAAATTTACAAAATGTAACTTTTCTTTTAGTTTACGAAAAAAATAATAATGACATTGACGTTTAAAAGAAAATTTTACGCTATAAGGCACCTAATAGGAACACTTTTCCACCTGATAGGACTTCCTCTAGGAGGGAGGAACAAGGAGAGAAATTGTAATTGATTTACTAAAAAGAAATGAAGCCTCTTTACCTGGAGAAAACTCTTTTAATCGACAATACGCAGTAGCAGTGCACACGTTAGGATATGGTGTAGTTGGTCTGCCGCCCATGGCGCTGGGCAGTAAGGGACAGAAGACCTGAGGCAAAAGGTCTATGTATTACACAATGTCACGTATTCCTGTTTACACCTCGCCTCCTAAAAGCAAGTAAAAATGGGCGCCGTAGAAATCACGCTTTTAATATTCTGTTAGCCAAAATCAGCGCAATTATAAAATACTAGCTGACGCTCGCTAATGTGTCCGCGTGAAATTAAAAAGTAACAATAACTATAGACTATATTAGTCACTGAAAAGAAAAAGCATATATCTTATGCTACACACTGTTAATGTAGGTTTTTAATGGTAAAAGAGTTTTTAAAATCGACCCAGTAGTTTTTGAATTATTTCAATACATACAAAATTACAAATCTTTCTTCTTTCTTTTTGTTTCTCTCATTGTTCTATCAGTTTACAAATGAACGTAAATGATATGATTATATAAATCATAATTTACTAAATAGCACTGGCCTTAGTTGGACTACTGTGCCCCTAGATATGTGAATACTGGCTTTTCAAATGAAAACAATGCACCATAACTGTAGTCAAACGCTGTACCAACCGTCATACATAAATGTATACACTTTAGGGCCGAGCTATTGCTAGGAATCATTAATAACTGTCAGCGAGTCAGGCCCCACCCACTGCGCAGACACATTATGCAGTTGCGGCTTTGTATTGTAACTCTCCGGTTCAAATATCGCCTTTATTATCAACTGCATAAAGGCTACTTACATTAAAATGATTAATACAAAGATCCATTCGGTTGAAAAAGGCTTCGAGGAGTAGAACGCAAGCAGCGCCACGCCTCAACGGACGTCGGAAATGGACAGTAACTTTTCCTGTAATCGTTTCCATATAGAGATATGATATATAAAATATTAACTTCCTATAAGATTTAGTGCTATAGGACACATTAAGATTACTGTAGCATAATATTATCAATAGATTTAGGTATCACGGTCTATATTTTATACTAACAATCGCCCACTACTGCGGCTTAAAAGAATATTTCAAAAAGTAATCATCCACGCGTACATCTACCTTCCCATCAAAGTCCTGTTTAAATCGGTCCAGTCGAAACGAACGAGGTCTTGCGTACTATCATCATCATCATCATCATCTCCTTATCCTACTCCCGTAGGGTCGGCGCAACAGGTTTTTGTCCTCCACATAACTCTATCATACGTCATCTCAGTCATCACTACCTTTTTGATCAGGTCACCTTTTACACAATCCATCCATCTCTTTCTAGGTCTACCTCTACCGATGTACCCTTCCACACTCATATCTAACGTTCTCCTTGTAACATGATTCATGCCTCCTCATAACATGCCCATACCATGCTAACCTTTTACTCCTTACTTTCTCTACTACGGGGGCCACTCTCAAACTTCCTCTAATATACTCATTTCGTATCTTATCCATTCGTGTTACCCCACACATCCATCTTAACATTCGCATTTCTGTCTTGCGAACTATATATATTTAAAAAAAATCGATATCACATACAGATACTCTAAGTCGGTTTCATTATCTAAATGCAGTCTAATTATGTCGACCTAGTCAAAAGTCCAAGTTAACAAAGGTAAAAATTTTCGCCCAGTATATACTATAGTATGGTGGTGGTGGAGACGCATAAGAAGGGGAAATGTTCTCTTTATGTGCGTCTCCTCCTCCGTCAATGAAGGGTAGGCAACGCATCTGCAATTGCGGATGTTTATGGGCAGCGGTCGCTTCGGTGGATTCAGGTGGCCGCTTGCTCGTTTGCCACCTTATATTATAAAAAAAAAATGTAACTTTGTTTTGAACTGTAGTTAATTAAATAATACAAGGCAATCTTTAATTTACACAGCACAAACAATATTTTTAAGATGCACGAGTTATTAAATCAAAACGTAACAAATAAGCGTTAATATCCTAATGGATAGGGGTACGGACTACCGATCTTACGGTCTAAGGTTCGAATCCCGCCATTCGAATAGTTAAAGGAAATATTAGTAAATTAACAAAAATGTACTAATGATTTTCTAACTTAAAAAAATAAATAAAAAAAAAAACAATTTCCTCTACCGTTGTATAGAAAGTTACTCTGATATAAGCAATATAAATGGATATGAAAGTTATTAGTTAAATATACGACGCGAACGCCGTTAACTTATGATAAAGTTAAACCAATATACTGCTTTTATAAACGAAGTTATTGAAAAACTTTTATAGCTTCTATAGGAATGTATTTTTAAACTTATTTTTAACTCTTTACGTCTTTTAATATAACAATACGAGCTGTTCCCGTGCGCCATCATCCGCATGGAATTATGAAAATTTTATTTTATTGTTTACATTTGTCAATTTATCAATTGCAAATGTCAAAATGACATGACGTGACAAACATAGACAATCTTACTTTCTGGATGTTGGCAGCAACTTATGGTCTCTTTCCCATATTAGGCTTTTTATCCAAAATATTTACCCCCTAAGTTTAATGGCGTAAAAATATATAGCCTAAAGCGTGACGTAAGAGTAGAGCTTTTAGTAAAAAAAAAAAATCCAAAATTATGCTGTAATTGCTGACATCTTAAGCAACAAAGAAGTGTGTGTTTACGCTTTATTATAATAGTATAGATTAATAGCCTTTATTTTCGACAATCTTACAAAATTTACATTAAAAAACTTGACAATTTTGATTTTATAATTAACTTGACACCGGTTTCGAGATTGCGTTGCAGAAACCGCAAAGGCCTCCCCTAAAGGCCTCTCCTAAAGCTTGCCTCCTTTCTGTTGTATGGCTTTCTCGTCCATGTAACTCCAGCTATTTTCCTAAATTCATCATCCCATCTACGACGCTGTCTTCCTTTACGTCTTTTATTTTCTCGTGGGCACCAATCTATTATATCTTTGGCCCATTTTTTTCATTCTTGTATCGCATAATATGATTCATACGTTTTTTAAAGCCTATATAAAATGTTTTATTACCCTATATTAATTATACAAATTTTTAGGCAGGTTAATAGACCTTTTTTTACAAAGACAAAATTCCCTTCATAAATGACACGAAGCTGAACATTTATCAGTGCAAATTGTCTATTTACGTTTTAACATTTATTCATTATAGACTTTAAATCGATTTTTACAATATTGTATTTTAGCTTTCTTATTACCTACTAGAAGGAATCGGTACCGTGCCGGAGTAGCGGCGCAACACTAGGGCACTAGCATAAACGTCCCGTCCCTATGACATCTGTCAATGTCAATCACAAGGAAGGCGGGAATCATAAACTGAGTATCCAAGTAGATTTACGTTGTTACGATTATATTCAAATAGTAATTTTCGTCCCTTAAGCGGCATTTCCCCTACCCTAAGTAAGGAATTCGTTTTTTCCGAAATAGACTAGGTATACTTTAGTGACAGGTTGGTGAAAATAACACTTGATATAAAAGTTAGTCACTTCAGGGACTGAAACTTAGTCATAAATTACGCAATGTTCATGAGATCACTTATGCTAATAATACTCGATAAAAGCTGTACTCACAAATATTCTATATCGTAAACATAATGAGTTGTAGATTAATAAAATTATCAAAAATATTTATAAACACTCCCATAGTGATGTCAAGGCATTGTAATACTATTGTTTACTCGACACACAATCAGTGATGTAACCGATTACCTAATCGATTATTTTTCGATACAATAAGTTTTATTCGATTGTATAACATATTTTTACTTTTGCCCTTTGTACTTTTTAAAAGTAAACAATGATATAGCGCTATTTTTAGATTTTTAAATTATTGTGAAATGAATTAGACTGCTAAGTATGTTTTCTAATTTTATTAAGAGAACTAAAAGTGCGAATAACTTAACGGCTGTAGCAAAGTACAAGTAAAGTACAATGGGAATATAACTATTTCGGGGATGAACCATATCCCAAGTATTACTTGTGACAAATTCCAATAAGATGTGTTTAAATATTCAGAATTATCGAGTAAACATGAAAAAAAGTAAAACGTCTTATTAAAAACTAGCTTTCGCCCGCGACTCCGTCCGCGTGGAATTATAAAAAAGAAAACAAAACTAAGTAGCCTATGTGTTATTCCAGACTATGCTCTACATGTATGCCAAATTTTATTCAGATTCGTTTATGACAGCTGTTTAGGTGACAAACTCTAACAAACATCCATCTATCCATCTAAACATTGGCATTTATAATATCAGCGCGATCTGAAGATCTATCCCGAATTTTACGTGAGTTGTGAGTGTACTTAACATCACCGATAAAACTTGTATAAGATTTGTGAGAGATAACAGTAGGCGCTGCACGAATCTATACTAATACTATAAAGAGCAAATATTTGTATTTTTGTATGTATTGAAATTGCTCAAAAACTTCTGATCCGATTTCAAAAATTCTTACACCATTAAAAAGCTACGTCAACAGTGAACAACATAGGCTATATGTTTTAATTTTTTTAATTTCACGCGGACAAAGTCGCGAGCAACAGCTAGTCTAATACAAATTTTGGCGATGATACGAAAACACTCCCATGAGTGTTCGTGGTTAACACTCCGAATTCTGTCCTACTGGACAACACGCAGTCTGAGGTGTCGATTTTAAAACGTGTCGCATGCACGTCATCTGAATATTGATTCCAATGTCAGTATTATTCATATTCCAGCTCAGAGTGATAAAAAGACATGTGTATGCGTCGGAGTGAGCACATCAACATGCTAAGTGATTCTACGAAGCTTTTCGACACGATTCCGCACGGAATCGTAGCAATTGTCTTAACATGGTCATGTTTAACCCATTATACTTGCGTTCCTGACTTTGTCTGCTAAATTTAAAATGTTATGAAAAAGAAAGATGTGTTTTCTTTAGATAATGTACATAATTCGTACTATTTAATATAACTATTGTCGCCAGTTCATGTATATGTCCTCACCGAGGGTGTCGAAGTCTACACAAATAAGGGGTGACTTGGTTATAGTTGTAACTATCATCATTATCGGCTCACTAAGCGTCCCTTGAGGGGTTGGAGGCTACCCTAAGTTAGGGGTGGCCATAGTGTACTCTTATTCTTGTATACTTCTTGCATATTCATCTTCGATTATTATAGTAATATTCAGTAAACAATTAATATGTAAAAAGTGTTAACTACTAACTCATTTTCTACGTATCTATACTATTATAATAAAGCGTAAACACACACTTCTTTGTTACCTAAGATGTCAGCAATTACAGCATATTTTTGAATAATAATTTTTTTAATAAAAAGCCTTACACTTGCGTCAAGCTTTAGACTATATATTTTAACGCCATTAAACTAAGGGGTAAATATTTTGTATAAAAACTCTAATGTGGGACAGAGAAGATAAGTGCCAAGATCAAGGAAGCAAGGTTGTCATTATGTCATGTCATTTTAACATTTGCAATTTGACAAATGTAAACAATTAAACAAAATTTTCAAAATTTAGTGCGGATGAAGCTCCACAAAGATAACTAGTTTATAATATTTTAGAACACGTAACGACAACATTGTGAGAACCAGATAAGTGCTTCTATGAAACTATTGTGCGAATTCGACACCGGACGCGGTAAAGACGGACGGACGGATCCTTGTACTTACACGTACATAAGTAATAGATGCAAAAACAATACTTAATAAGGCCACCATAAGAAGTTACTGATTTCGATACATTAACGCCCAGGTGCATCCGCTAACTTCAAATACGTATGCATAGTGGTACATCATGAATTTCTATTGTGTTTAATCGAGACATCGATTTTCCAGAATCGATTCTGATGATTACGATTTGAATGCGAGTCGTATCTTTAATCGAATTGAGGACGTGTTTGCGAGAAATATTGAGGCAGCCGCAGTCGTAAGAAACCTACGACACAGTGGTAGTAAACATTTTTCGAGACAAATTTTATATAGACGATTGAAATCGGCTTAATAATATAACAAAACAAATCGTACAGATGCAGACTGTTCTATAAAATCGTATTCTAATCTCCTCAAAACTACATACCAAATCATGAAATCCTACAACTAGGTATAATGGGTGTTTTTTATGTTCAACTGGAAAATTTTATCTGTATTTAATACTAGCTTTCGCTGGCGACTAAGTCCGCGCGGAATTAATACAAAAAAAAACAAAAGTAAGGTATCATCTACATCTGTATCAAATTTCAAAGAGATACTTTCAGCCGTTTAGGGTACAAACTCTAACAAACATCCATCCATCTAAACTTTCGCATTTATGATATAAAAAAAACTAGTATGAATAGTAGTAGACGGTATTACAAATGCTCCGTTTGCTATCATCTTTATAAAATCCAGTATTAAGTATTAATCGTAATAATGTTTGTTTAAGATAGGGAAGTAGGTCGACTTAAGTCACTAACAAAGTAGACACTTTAGTGTGGAGTGGCCACTTATTATACGGAAAAGAAAACAATCACACGTGTTGAACACTCGACTGTAAAAATGTTATTGTTACAGATAAAAATGTTCCATTTTAGTCCAATTGTTTTAGATTCAATTATAATAGCCTTCGCCCGCTACTCCGTCTGCGTGAAATCAAAAAAATGTAAAGCAAGCCTACGTATCCTTCCAGACTATCCTGTACATCTATGCCAAATTTCATTGAGATCCGTTCAGCCGTTTAGGCTACAAACTCTAACAAACATCCATCCATTTATAATATTCGTAAGATGTGCAAGAATAAAATTGTCAGAAAACGAAAACGAAATTAGACATTCGTGGGAACGAAAAATTAGACCGTGAGCCTTTTTTAATGGTTCAAATTTGAGTTCTGAACTTTTAAACTGTTTCAGAGCAGTTTTACACACGTCTAGTGACTGGTTTTTTATTCACGTGATTTGCGATATATTTACGTGACTTAATTGAAAAAAAAAACAAGTTATTCGAACAAAACACGTTGTTATTTAGGAAATTGGGATGATTTGTGTAGCACATTAATTGCCGATTGCAATGACTTGCCTAATACATTTATCGGAACTCTTGAGTCCGTAAATATTTCAATCCAACTAATATTATAAATGCAAAAGTTTAGATGGATGGATGGATGGATGGATAGATGGATGGATAGATGGATGGATGTTTGTTAGCCATTGTAGCCTAAACGGCTTAACGGATCTCCATGAAATTTGGCACAGGTTTAGAGCATAGTCTGGAAGAACACATAGGCTACTTTTTATCCCGGGAATAGTTACCGTTCCCGTGTGATTCATTAATGTATACTCGATCATTCTGCAATGGTTCAACATACCTTATTCAAATTTGGCAAAGATATAAAACAAAGTCAGGAGTACACTTGGGATAAGCTTCATACCCGAGAAATGTCCGGTTCCCGAGGGAGACGTAGCTTTTTGTAATTTAAATAGTTCGTATGTTATGTTCGTATGTTATGTTATATACGTATGTTATGGACGAAGTCGCGGGCAACAGCTCGTTATGTAAACAGAACATTGTTCAGCGGACACACACTCCTTTTCCTTATCAGTGGGTTTTTAAAAGTTTTCCCAGAAATAATCTAAATACTATTTATAATTTAAATTATTGTATACAATGTAAAGAAACGAATGTTAATTATTGTTAATTTTATTTTATGTGAATTTTAAGTTTAAGTGAAAAAATAATTATAAAGTCAAGATAATGAAAGTTACAGATAATATACTAAGATTTTATTAAATAAAAAAAAAAGTTGTACAGTAAGTTTTCAATAATGAATAATGCACAATAATACTTGATGTATTCAATAACAAACTTACATTCTTACAAAGTCGTTCAAAATAGTTTTACTTTTTCCCAAATAACCTCAACATGAAAGCGTATGAAACTCTAGTCAATTTCCTCATTAAGTTTTCATATCGGCTGCAAATGGGATCAGTCGGTCAATATGTTGGGAAATTGATGAGTTTACCGCCCGCTGTCCTACTGCTATCGATTCATTTTGAGCTATTATTACTTACTAATCTATCTATCTTTACTATTATAATAAAGCGTAAACACACACTTCTTTGTTGCCTAAGATATCAGCAATTACAGCATATTTTTGAATAATTCTTTCTTTAATAAAAAGCCCTACACTTGCGTCACGCTTTAAGCTATATGTTTTAACGCCATTAAACTTAGGGGGTAAACATTTTGGATAAAAACCCTAATATGGGAAAGAGACCATAAGTTGCTGCCAACATCAAGAAGGCAAGGTTGTTATCCTGTCATGTCATTTTGACATTTGTAATTGATAATTTGACAAATGTAAACAATAAAATAAAATTTTCATAATTTTATGCGGATGAAGTCGCACGGGAACAGTTAGTTACATATAATATTGTTGTGTCTGCAATAAAAAAAAATCCAGATTTTTGGAAGATGATGTATTTGCGTTGCTGATAAAGAAAATTGCATTTAATTTTTTTTTCTATCGATCTGTCTGCAAGCCGCGTTTATTCCAGGTAATCTCAGAAAAAGTTGGACCGATTTTGACCGGACTTTCACTGAAAGGTAGCTGACATGGACGGGCATATTATACGCTACTTTTTTTATCCTAATATTTCGTGGACGAAGTCGCGGGCAACAGCTAGTACCTACCTATTAAACCCAACTTTAGTCCCTTTTCCTTCGCACCCTTTTTCTTATAAGAAAAGAATGGGATTTGACAGTGGAGGAGACGCATAGGAAGGGGAAATATCCTCTTTATGTGCGTCTCCTCCTCCGTTATTTAAGGGTAGGCAATGCATCCGCTATTGAAAATGTCTATGGGCAGCGGGCGCTTCGACATTTTGGCGGATTCAGGTAGTCGTTTGCTCGTTTGCTCGTTTGCCACCTTATGATATAAAGAAATACTACACAATATTAAGTGCTTAAAACTGGAGACTATCTTGCTGGAAATAAATGAGAAAGTTTAGATAGATGGATGTTTTTTAGAGTTTGTAGCCTAAACGGCTGATTGGATCTCGCTTAAATATGTCATAAATGTAGAGGATAGTCTGGAAGAAAGCTACTTTTGACCCCGGAAATAGTTACGGTTCCCGTAGGATATATCAATTTGGTATTTTCTTGTCTTCTCGATAATGATGCAACGGTTCAATATATCTTATTGAAATTTGGCACACATATAAAACAAAGACTGCCCGGTTCCTTAGGGATACGTGGTTTCTTGTTTTTTCTATATTTTTTAATGCTGCGAGGATGATGTCGCAGCATTAAAAAAAGCTATTAAATATCGATGCACGTTGAAGTGAGAAACAATCTTATAGGCCACAATAAGTTCGCGGTAAAGCAATTTATAACACTTAATAATTGTTTCAAATTGTTAAAGTTATGCTAACACGGGTTATACAACGGGTTATACACGGGTTATACACGGGTTATACACGGGTTATAACAACGGACATAGCAAAAATAAACAATAAAAAACTTGACTTCAAAATACATTTTTTTTAATTTCTACTGCAAAGTACGCAACATTTGCACATGAGCTTTTATGAAGGCTATAAAAATGTTTAGTGGTAATTTTTATAGATCTAGTTTTTATCGAATACTTGAGTCCGTTTTTCCTCCCATCACTTAGTCCGGCTCATTAAAGCCTTCCCTACAGACACCGCGGCCGCGTAGTTTATCGTAACGCTAAACGGCCGCTCGATTCGTGTTTCTGCTTCAACAGTTTTTATTCGCCTCTTTACGACCGCCGACAATATTTTACGAGCTCTCTGTATCGCAAAGAGTCACATCGGGTTTTATAATACTTTAATTTCACCGCCAGAAAATGCGACATAAAAGTCGCGAGCCGGCGATAAAACGCATTAATCCGGACGAAGTATATCAGTGATGCTACCAGTCCGTCATAGTGTCGCTTTTACAAGTAATCGATGTTATTTTACAACTTATTAACGACTAAAAAAATAGGTATATCAAAGTGTGTACAATATATGAATTACGTTTTCGACACAACTTCATTCGCGTGAAATTAAAATAAAAACAAAAGTAAGTAGCCTATGTGTTCTATCGACTATCCTCTACATCTATGCCAAATTTCATCCAGATCCGTTCAGTAGTTTAGGCTAAAAACTCTAACAAACATTCGACCATCAATGTAAACTTTCGCATTTATAATACGAGTATAGTATTCACAACTTGCAGATTTATATCTATACTAATATTATAAAGAGGAAAGATTTGTATTGATAAATGTATTGGAATTATACTCAAAAACTACTGGGCCAATTATTTTACCGTCGGAAAAGTATTTTATCTGTGAGTAACATAGGCTATTTTTTTTTTAAATTTCACGCGGGCGAAGTCCCGACCAACAGCTATATATTTGTATTGTTAAAACAATTAACACTTAAATTTAGAAAGCTGACAGTCTAGAAATGATTATTTTTTTTTTATAACATAAGGTGGCAAACGAGCAAGCAGCCACCTGAATCCACTGAAATGGAAAGTGACCGCTGCCCATAGACATTTGCAATTGCAAATGCGTTGCCTACCCTTAATTGACGGAGGAGACGCTCATTAAGAGGACATTTACCCTTCCTATGCGTCTCCTCCAACGTCAAATCCACTTGTCCTTCCCATCTTTTCTCTTAAGAAAAGGGTGGAAAGGGAAAGGGACTAAAATTAGGCCTCCGGCACCACACTCATCAGACGAAACGCGGAATTGCTTCCACTTCACGCCTGTTTTCTGTGTGGTCGTGGTATTACACCGGGCGAGCGGGCCAATTCGTGCGAAGATGTTAAAGCGGGCTCTACCACTGAAAAAATATTTACTAGGAGCTTAAAATTTATTTGAATCAATTCTCTGCTGTATCTATTTTACTGGGTTATTGAAACACTATATGCTAACGCATTTACCCGCTTTGAATGATTTGTTACGGAAAATGTTATAAAAAGAGTGATTTATTTCCCAATACATCTAAAATACATAGGTTATTATAGTTCTTCTTTTTAGAAAATACATGCTTTAACGTCAATAAAGTAAACCATTTACGGGTGTGTTGATAGCATTAACATGCACACTGCGTAACAGGACGATATCGGCCTGCCGCGGCACTTAAGCTGACGCAGACGAAGAAAACTATCATATGTCCCTCTCGCTAATGCGAAACGATTATTTCACGTATACATTAAATTACAGATAATGTATACATTGTTTCCACAAAGATATAGCAATTTAATCTTTCCTAGTGCTGGTGGGTCTAGAAAGACCTGCCATGCACTGGCAATATTATTATTGGGGGCGTATTTTGGTTAAGAATGATGATTTTACTTGGCGCAGTAAACGTGATAAGATCTTTTTTTACATAGTTCCGTACACTAAATATTTGCATTACAAGCAAATATTGCATATTATTGACATTGATTTGATCTTTCGATGATATTGAGGTTACTTTAGTGTTAGTATTTTTTGGATCAGGGCTGGGTTTATTTGTTAACTGGAGAGATAAGACAAGATTAAAAAAGGTCAAAAATAATTCCATACTTTACGTAATTGATGGATTCAATTCTAATGTATTGGAAGTGCATTATTCTTTAAAAATACGAAACCTCTAGCTTTCACTCGAGAATCAATCCGCGTCGAAAAGAATAAGAGAGTATGCCTACTGAGCCTGTATGTTCTTCCAGACTGCGCTCTAAATATATACTGGATTTCATCTAAATTTGTTCAGCCATTTAGGCTACAAACATCTAAATATCCATCACATACATACATGTACATTACACGTACATTTCACAGTGGTAGAGCCCGCTTTAACATCTTCGCACGTATGGGTCGGCTCGCCCGGTGTAATACCACGACCACACCGGAGGCCTAATTTTAGTCCCTTTCCCTTTCCACCCTTTTCTTAAGAGGAAAGGATGGGAAGGAAAAGTTGATTTGACGGTGGAGGAGAGGCATAGGAAGAGGAAATGTCCTCTTTATGTGCGTCTCCTCCTCCGTCACTGAAGGGTAGGCAACGCATCTGCAATTGCGGATGTTTATGGGCAGTGGTTGCTTTCCATTTCGGTGGATTCAGGTGGCCGCTTGCTCGTATGCCACCTTATATTATAAAAAAAAATCCACCCATCCATCAATCTAGACTTTTATATTTATAATATTAGTAAAATTAAATACCGAGAAACGTTATTTGGATCCTTTATCACTGCTTACCAGTCTGCGTTATGGTAGTGATGATTTCTACGAGTATTTATTCTTGAGAGTATTAACAGGCGTTTGTAATTAAAGTAAAAATTAAAAATGTAAATAGAAATGTTATGGTTATAAACTGCGGTAGGTCAGTTTAATTGCTCTACCCTAATTAAATAAAATAAAAAAAAATTTTACTCATTCGATTTATATTTAAAAGCTTGTAACAGGCTCTAAATTTTTTGGGTCACAAATGTCTTTATTAAGTTTTACTGCATTTTTATTACCTCTACCGCTACTGTTAAGTTATAAAACGATGTACACACGGTATTAGAATCAGTGACTTTGTTGATGCGTTAAACGAAACGTAATGTGTGATTTTTATTAATTTAATTTATCATCAATTATTTTGTCATCAACATTTATAACGTAATATATTAGGGTATACGCTTGTTGATTTACGATTGAAAATCGAGAACCCTAATGCAAGCCACACACGTTTGGTTTTAATTTTACATACAAGAAACAGTCCAAACGTTATTTTCAAATGCATTAAGACTCCGAATTGTAAATAGACATTTAAATATGTTACAGCATCTTAAATTATAAGCCCACGTTTAAACTTCAAATTCCTTTAGAGCGGGCGCACACCTCTGACTAAACTATTGCAAAACTTTTTAACAGTGGTAGTGCCCTCTTTAACATCTTAGCACTGCAGGGCCGGCACGCCCCCAGTAATACCACGACCACACTGAAGACAGGCGTGAAATGGAAGCAATTCCGTGTTTCGTCTGATGAGTGTGGTGCCGGAGGCCTAATTTAAGTCTCTTTCTCTTTACCACCCTTTTCTCATAAGGAGAGGATGGGAAGGGGAAGTGGATTTGACGGTGGAGGAGATGCATAGGAAGGAAAAATATCCTATTATGTGCGTCTTCTCCGCCGTCGGATAAGGGTCGGCAACACTTCTGCAATTGCGGATGTCTATGGGCAGCGGTCGCTTCGCCATTTTGGCGGATTCAGGTGGCCGCTTGCTCGTTTGCCACCTTATGATATTAAAAAAAAAGAAACTGTTGTGCCATTTTCGATTGTCAACCGTTTTGCAGCCAATTCAACTGTTTACTGGCACAACTAAAAGTCAAGTAGTGTGCACACCTCCATATAAGCTCATAGGAATCAAAGCGCGACTAAACAGTTGTGCGATAGTTTAGTCAAAGGTGTGCGCGCGGCCTTAAAATATCACAATTCAAATTGTAAGTGTTTACGATACGAAATATTGCAGATTCGTTTCAGTATTCGGCCGTTTAATAGCAATAGATCTATTTAAATATTTCAAATATCCTACGATCAGATAAACAACGAGTAATACTTTAACCACACATTCGTTTCAAAATTCTACGAAATAACTTCGTCTCTAGTTTCAGTCGTATCCATGTTACGATATCCAAATAATCATATCTCTAAGAAACTATGGTACAAAGCATATTGAACTTTGTACCTTTAACATTAAGTTGTATTCCAGATTGTTGATAACGCATTGGGATTTGTGCCGGCTGTCCCACCACAATTTCCTCGGCACTGACCCACTGTGCACGCTAGTAACCTATTTGGAGAATAATTGAGTTGGTCCAATTCCATCAAAATTCGACGTCTGTCCTTGCATTGTAAAGCAACCTTATCCGTCCAGTGAACATTTATGTCCAATACTAGTTAAATACTATACGTCTTTATGAATGCTTTATCAGAAAAAAAAAAGATTTATCAGTGATATACGTTAAGTACTTTCAAAGTTTCTTACCACCAATACCGGTAATTTAATTTAAATTTTAGTAACATAACGGCTTTACTTTGCAAGAACGCCAACATCTGCTAGTCGGTGAGACATATCAAGAAGAAGTAACATCATACTAATATTATAAATTCGAAAGTTTAGATGGATGGATGGTTGTTTGTTAGACTTTGTAGCCTAAGCTGCTGAACGGATCTTGATGAAATTTGACATAGATGTAGAACAGTCTAGAAGACATATAGGCTACTTACTTATGTTTTTTTTTTATAATTTCACGCGGTCGGAGTCGTGGATTAAAGCTAGTAAGAAATAAAAAATTTTCTCAATAGCGATTCTACCGACTATAAAACAGGCAGGGCTGGTGTTAGTATGAAGCGCGGTTGGGCGACCACCCAGGGCGCTGGACAGTAAAGGGCACCATAGGTCTGTTAATCGCACAATGCTAAAGATTGGGCACCCTAACAATCTCGCCCAGGACATTGAAACGGGTACTGAGAACAAGGTGAATTAGGGCCGAGCTAAATGTAATTTTGTTACAACCCTGATAGTTTACCTTCACCAAATCATTAAAAATAACCTTTTGTATCCTAAAAGGCAAAGCATTTTAAGGTACCGGTGAAAGGTAAAACCTTTATAAAGTTACTTTGTTACTGAAGCTAAATGTACCAATGTTATCGACGCTTTTCTTTCACTGGAATACAAGACACGACATGGTATTGAAATCATTCTTATGAATTTTACATCTCGTAACTACATGTTAAGGGTTTAATTATATTACCTGAATGACGAAAAAAAAGCAAATTATTGTATGTATACCAAGGTAAAAATGTTCTAAGTTTGATGGTAACACGAAATTCTCGATCTTAACTATACTAATATAATAAAGCATAAACACACATTCCTTTGTTGCCTAAGATGTCAGCAATTACAGCATGTTTTTGAATAATCCTTCTTTTTTTAAAAAAGCCCTATACTTACGTCACGCTTTAGGCTATAGATTTTCACGCTACTAAACTTAGGGGGTAAATATTTTGGATAAAAATCCTAATGTGGGAAAGAGACCATAAGTTGCTGCCAACATCAAGAAGCAAGATTGCCAAGATTTGTCATGTTATGACATTTTGTCATTTGCTATTGATAATTTGACAAATGTAAACAATAAAATAAAATGTTCACAATTTCATGGGGATGAAGCCGCCCGGGAACAGCTAGTTAAATTAAACGTAAAAAGTAGTCAATCCGATAATGATAACACAGCGATAAAAAAAGCAATTTTCGTTTAAAATTTAATCAATCTATACAATTATTGGGTCACAGGTAATTTGCTCCGACAGTAAAAGTAGTCATACATCATACTCCGTGTGCCCCGCTAATTGCGAACATGACTATAAAAGTTTAATTACATCTTATCGTTACTACGACTTAATGTTGCAAATGAGAAAAGCAAACTACTTGTTGGTTAATTAAAATTTTGTAGCAAAAACTTTTTACACGTATTAACGGAAAAGGTACGCTTCGATGCGCCTTAAATATTCGCGGGCAAGACTATCAAGTCACTCAACCAAACTGGCTGAAATAAATTGAATACCTTGCCTTTTAAGTAACAATAAAAAAAAGTATTTAAACGATTGTCTTTTCATTTTATCATTACCTAGTGATTAATTATGTTAAGTTGAAAGTTCAATGGAGTGAAACTCAAGTTTCGTAGTTCGGAAACTCATTTAAATGGTGTTATGGAAACAAACACTAACGAATGGTTAAAAGTTGTTGGAAAACAACAAAGAAGTGCAGGACTAAACATAGATTAATTTTCATTTTTATATAGCAACACTTTTAGATTTTATAATAACCATATGCAAACATGATTAAAGAGCGTAATAAAATTAGTATATCTGTCAACATCATATTTGTACTTATCTTATTACGTTAAGTATGACTGTAATCCTGTTTTAAAGATATAGAAGTCACACTTTGTTTTTTTATTTAAACACTAGCTGTTCCCGTGCGGCTTTATCCGCATGGAATTATGAAAATTTTTTATCATTGTTTACATTTGTCAAATTAGCAATAGCAAATGACAAAATGACATAACATGACAAATCTTGGCAATCTTGCTTCTTGATGTTGGCAGCAACTTATGGTATCTTTCCCACATTAGGGTTTTTATCCAAAATATTTACCCCCTAAGTTTAATGGCCTGAAAATATATAGCCTAAAGCGTGACGTAAGTGTAGGGCTTTTTGTTAAAAAAATAATTATTCAAAAATATGCTGAAATTACTGACATCTTAGGCAACAAAGAAATGTGTGTTTACGCTTTATTATAATAGTATAGATACTATTGAACGAACTGTCATAATTTTCAACCTTAAAGAAAGAAAAAAGAAACAAAAGAGTTGCAGACTAAACAAATCTTAAGCTTAGGTCGTTGACATCTACAAACGCTTCATAATACTTAAGCCTAATTGAACAAACAAAACACATTGTACCTGTACCACTTGAAACTAAATATTGGCTCTCGAAGGGCTCTTGAAAACGCAAGCACGACGTGGGAGCGAGACAAAGCGCGCTGATTCCGCGAACGGCCGAGTTATGAGCCCACAAAACGTCAAGCGAATCATCAATGTTTAAATCGTAATATATTGAAGAATTTCTCAATTATCATATTTCATACTTATTTACGACGTCTAGGCTCTCTGACATCTATCCAATGTGATACAGGGAGGTCATAAAATGAATAAACACGGTCGTAATAAAAGCACGTTTTATTTCTTCTGTATATAATTATAAGTATAAAGTATTTGTTTTTAATTTATTTTTTCAGATTTGTAGGTCCGTTTACGATCGTCTGGGGTGAACGCGGGCGGGCGTCCGGTTATCTCGCGAACCCGAAGGCGGTTTATTCGCACGGCTAACTTAAACGCGCCGCGATAGCGTTGTTGCGGACTGGCAAGTTTGCGTTCGGGTGACGTTTACAGCTTTAGAGAGTGGCAGCGATGAATTTAATGGTTTGAAACTCTCACAAAAGGGAACTCTGTTGGTGTTAAAATGAGAACTTTTTATTGTAGATAACAGTCGTTTATGTTTGACGTTACTCATAAATGCTCATGCAAAGCAATATAATTACTCTTACGGCGAGGCTATTGTTGTGGCGAGGATAAAGCAAATATAATCGCCACAAACTATAAATTTGTTATGAACGACCCGGGAACGGACAAACTTTTTTAATATGCAGATTATTATTATCTCGCAGATTTGATCGTTAGAAGAATACAAAGTTATGTCCTATTTAGAAGAACAAAACTAAGTAGGATTCTTTTTTCATTTCACCGATTTTAAAACCACTTGTTTCTATAAGGTAATTTACGGTGCTGCCAGTATAAAAAATACTGGCAGTATAACTGGATGTATAACTGCAATAGAATATTTAAATTACGTGGCAATACGTTTACGGTTTAGTAATAAAAAGGGCCTTAGATAACGCCGTTTTATCGACTTATATACTTTACAAATCGCAATTAGCTATGTCCGCATAGAAATAAAATCGCCAACCTTCTAAGTACAAGGACTCCAGGAAAATATACTACTATCATTCACCAGCGACTCCGCGTGGAAGTAAAAAAAATCAAGTAAGTAGCCTATGTGTTCTTCCACATTATTCTCTACATCTATGCCAAATTTCATGGAGATGCTTCTATTTGTTTGATTAGAAACTCTATCATTAAGTTAAAACTCAAACATTGTTTAATTCTCGTAGTAATTATTAAGGTCAGTTAAGTAAAAACGTAAATCTAGACTTCGCTACGCTGCGCTTCAAAATCAAAGCAGTATTTTACTATCTTAATAACGCATGTGAACGTTTATATGGATGGATGTTTGTTAGAGTTTGTAGCCTAAAATGCTGCAGGGATCGTGATGAAATTTGGTATAGATGTTGAGGATATTCTGGAAAAACGCATAAGCCACTTACTTTTTGTTCTATTTAATTCCACGCGGACGGAGTTGCGGGCGAAGGCTAGTAGTTTATAAAAACTTATTCACTTCACACACGTGAGTAGAAAAGTCCTGGGAGATGACCAAACAAAAAAGCATTGTTTAGTTTTAGTTGCAACTATAACATTTACACGTGTCTCATATCTCTTGTATTAGTAATTACACAAGTAAACAATTATTATCACAAGAGTTAACCTCTTTCAGTTATCGCGAAGGCTTCAGAGATCTGGTTCTCACTAGTACGACAAGGTTCCATCCGGAAAGAACAGAAAACAGCTGGTTATGTTGAACAATGTACATCATTTACTGTAATCTATTTATTGAGGAATTAGCTATAGGATTACCTATTGTGATTTTCTTTTCACGATATACAGTCGCGTAAATCTGAGGTGTTTTACTTCAGGTAGACTTGTCTTACACATAGGCTATTTCTATTATTTTATTTTAATTCCTGGCAAAAGGATCACAGGCAAAAGCTAGTCTATACATATAATAAAATTGGAGTAGCTGTTTGTAACATTATAAGAAAATTATAGGCTACTTTTTTTTAATTCCGCTCTGTCAAAATGGCGTAACGGGTGGCCCAAATTAGTGCTAACGAAGTTTACGGGCAATAGCTCGTGTTAAATAAATAAAAAAGAAAAAGTCTCCCGATGAACAAAATATATAAAAGCAACTGCTGGTTACTTATTAACTGGTCCATTAGAATTATACTTTTAGTGCTTAGATTGTACTTATCTAGCATTTAACTGTCAAAGAAGAGGTAAGTTTTGTACGGATGTTTTTAATTAGCGTGAGCTATACGAGTATAAGGCGGTGTAGAGCCCAAACCCTTTTAGCCGGATGGTATTACCCGGACGGTCGTAAAGGACGTTTATGGCCTATAAAACCAAGTGGGTATACATATACGCGAAGTGTACATTTCGCATACTTGTTGCACTTTTATAACCAATATATTTCGGTTTGATTTGTTACTTCTGCACTCGGAATGGTAACTCTTTCTTTTGTACTGTCAATGTGTAGGTAAATTATTTGTTTTACTTTTATGGCTATAGTTACTATTTATTAAATGTAAATTAAATGCTTTATAAGTTAACTTAAAAGACAATAAATGAATAAACAGACAGAAGAGTACATCTTACTAATATTATAAATGCGAAAGTTTTGATGGATGGATGTTTGTTAGAGTTTGTAGCCTAAACTGCTGAACGGATCTCGAAGAAATTTGGCATAGATGTAGAGCATAGTCTGGAAGAGCACATGGGCTACTTACTTTTGTTTTTTTCTAATTTCACGCGGACGGAGTCGCGGGCGAAAGCTAGTAATATATAAAAAATACATACTACTTACATAATACTTCATGCTAATATTATAAATGCGAAAGTTTAGACGGATGGAAGGATATTTGTTAAAATTTGTAGTCTAAACTGAACGGATTTCGGAAAAACACATAGGCACACTTTTGTTTTCTTAATTCCACAAGGACGGAGTCGCGGGCGAAAGTTAGTAAAACATAAAAAGACTTACATAAGTTATGCGGCGAAAAATAAGGACATAAACAAGAAAATGCTAAGAATGAATGTGGATGGATACAAAGGTAGAGAAAGACCGAGGTAAGTATGAATAGATTGTGTGAAAGATGATATGCTTAAGAAGGGAGTGAATTCAGATATGACGGCCGTAGGGACAAAGGCAAGTTGATAACATAAAACTAACGTACAAAAAAGCGAGTGAATTTGATCATGAGATGGCTATGCAAATTAGGTTTAAATATAGCAAGTGACTTTAACTCCGGAATTTTCATAAAAGACAATTTCTATAATATATATCAAATCAGTTTAGTATTTTTTTTATATTTTATTATAATAGTTTGTAAAAATAAAACTGTATCGTCCAATCGATTTGTCCACTGAACTCGACGCCCTACTTAATACAGAAATGACACACCAGAAACATAAAAATACACATCAGACATATATGAGTTACTAAATAAAACCTCAAGGTGGCGACTGTTTTGATGTTTTTGTAAATCGTTTATTTTACGACCCGTAAGTCGGTTGCTAATTAACAATTTTAATCCAGTCGATGAGTTAGTCAAGTTTTTAACGCGGCTTTTATTCTTAAACTAGCTGTTGCCTTCGACTTCGTCCGCGCAATATTAAGTGAAAGTCCGGTCGAAATCGGTCCAGTCGTTTCGGAGATTACCCGGAACAAATGCAGCTAGAGGACAGACAGACATACAGGCAATTTTTTTTAATCTCAGCATATCGAATGGCATAGTTTAATAATAATATTAAATGACAATATAGTATCAATTCAATGGAGAGAGTTTAAAATTTTTGCTAACATTCATGTCCATTAAAAATCTATCGTAAAACTTATTTATGTAGGGACAATTTACGATACATATGGTCTGGAATTTATAGTACTAGACTTTAATTACACTAATTCCTTTATTATGGAACTAAAAATGCGTTTTAAAAATTCATTTTGTGCATAACATCTTCGCGAAGTACTAAAATGCGTACAATGAAAATGGCTACAACGAAAGAGATCCCCAAAGATATTAAATGGAAGACAATATTAATTTCTCAAATCGTATAAAAAGTACTCAGATAGCACACTCTTATAAGAAAAATAATATCTGCATACAAAACTAAACCTAAAAGACATTACCATAGAGTTTAAAATAATAATTATAAGCGTAACAGTTAAGGCGTTTTGTAAAATGATCTATATGACTATTAGTAAAACAGCAACGTCCTCCGATTTAGCGAATCCGTTGTTGCTAGAAACGTGTTAAGTAAGAAATTAACATATCCTTAATAAATCATTACTACTCAATGTTACTGTTTTCTTCGTAAATTATGTCTATCGATTGTTAACTCTGCACAGAATAGTAAACAAGAGACAAAACATGGGCCATGTCTCGAAATTATTAATAAAATCTGGCATTAAAATTTTGTAATATATATACTAATATAATAAAGCGTAAACACACACTCTAAATTATCATGTTCCAAAACTTTTTGTTTTTTAATTAAGTAAAACTACTGAAATATGACATAAACGGTGTATTAATTCAAAGGTAAAATTCACAAAGAAAACAAACTTTAATTAACAAAACTGTGTAAGCTCGCTTCGAGATTTTATTTTCCTTCCTTTGTAATATTTGGGAACAAAAACTCAAGGACTTGAAAGCAGATTAAGTCAAGTTGAGTCTTAATTGTAACAGATATTAGGTTAGTTTTAGTTTATGCAGGCGAAAGGGTAGCTAAACTCACGTCGCTACTTGATGGAGCTGCGAATTCAGGCACGTAAATGTATGGTCATAGATTCAGCGATTTTAAAAAAAATATCTCAAACACTCTTGTAATTGATATCTCAAAAAGACAACGCTACTCTTACTACATATTTGTCAATGTCTTACCGGTATTAATTTAAAAAAAAACTAACAACTATCTAAGAATACGGACTGTAGGAGAATGATGCCTATGTCTAAATAATTATTAAATTCACCATATTAAAATATATGTATGTACTAATATATGACGCATGTATTTTAAAATGATCTAACACGATACTATATTTTTACTTCAGATAATTAAAAATAATAATAATATTTGTAACCGCTAATAGTGTGGCCCCACGTCGTCACCCGTTCGCCCGGTGATCCAGTGCCCGAAATACAGATGCGTCGTAAAACTTGTACCCTTGCTGGATTGACGGCTGCCTTTACCTACTGCCACAAAAATATAACACATCCTAGCAAAAACAACTGTATATACATACCACTAAAATTTACAGTCTAAATTAATTTTAAAAATTTGACATAATACAATGCGCCCAGTCTCTTCTAAAATAATAAGTTACTTAATTCTAAGAAGTGTGTGTGTGTGTGAATTTCAAAGTTATAGTTCAAAATTTAACCAAAGTCATGGAAGAAAAAGTAACAGAACTCCGATGCGGTCGCTTTCTATTTGGGTGGATTCAGGTGACCGCTTGCTCGTTTGTAACCTTATATTATAAAAAAAAGAATAGCCTTTCTCCCATCGATATATATCGAGCTATGTAACTAGCTTAAAACATATAATCGGAGTATTTTATAAGAAAGAGATTTATATTTTATTTGTTTCCGCAGTACAAACGCGTGTAGTAAAACAATCACCGTTTTACGATTATCTTATATTGTATTCAGATTTCGTATCGGATTTAACGATTCCGAAAATTGAAAGACATTTATTGCTCATTGTTTATGTATAAAAAGAGTGTACACTGGTAGAGGTAGCCCTAAAAAGAGATGGATGGTTTTTTTTTTATATTATAAGGTGACAAGCGAGCAAGCAACCACCTGAATCCGCCATAATGGCGAAGCGACCGCTGTCCATCGACATCCGCGATTGCAGATGCGTTGCCTACCCTTATTGACGGAGGGGGCTACGCACATAAAGAGGATATTTTCTTACTTTGCGACTCCTCTACCGTCTCTATTTCCCCTCCCATCTTTTCCATATAAGAAAAAGGGGGAAAGGGAAAAGGGCTAAAATTAGGCATCCGGCACCACACTCATCAGAAAAAACGCGGAATTGCACCTACTTCACGACTGTCTTCTATGTGGTCGTGGTATTACACCGGGCAAGTCGGCCCTGCAGTGCGAAGATGTTAAAGCGGACTCTACCACAGTTATCGCATGTGTCATGATTAAGTAATGACGACTGAGATGAACGAAGATATTAACCTGCGCCAATACGAGGGCAGGATAGGAACGAAGGGATGACGAGTAAATAGCACCTAAATCCACCAAAAACCATAGACACTGTTTGATTAAAATATTTTTAACTCTTTGTACTGAAAATTTTTTAAGAAAAATCAACTCTAAGGGATTTGTAATCAAAACGATAACAGTATGTAATTTAAAACTTATCCTTCATTAGTTTATTTTTATAATGAACCAGTAGATAAATAATTAAGAAAATAATGTCAGATTACTTTTGATTGACAGGTTTTTTTCTATGAGACTATTAACATTATTAATTCTATAAAGATATAAAAGTTTTTTTTCGTTTCATTAAACACAATTATGTCTGATTTAATATAATTAAAAAGAAAATATTTATAAATGTGTGAACAACAGATTAAACTAATATTAAACAATGGCAACACTGCACGCAATTAGTTTTTTTTTATTTGAATCAACTTTCAACATAATAATAACAATAATCAATTAAGCAACTTTACACGACAAATAAGGCCGCGTTAATTTGTATTTTTTGCTAGTAACTTCTGCCTAGATAAAAATAAAATAATACAAAATTACACCGACAATCATTTTCATTTGAATTCAATTTAAAATAACGTAAAAACATTTTGATAAAACTATTTTAAATCTAGATAAAAGTTTTTATAAATTGTTCCATATTGTAACACAATCTAAGCAAATTAATTAATTTTCAAATTGTTTTTCAACATCCTAGTATCAAATCAAATGCGTCGAAAAAAATTGTAATTTACCACTTATAAATTAAAGATTTAACTGCCAGTGTAGAACTGTGTGAAATTTAGATTTTAATAAGGGATAGAACTTTCAAAGTTAACCATGTGGAACATAAAGGTTAGCGCGTAAGCTTTACGTATACATACCGCCTACAGTAGGCTTATATTTCACCCCCGCTTAGCGGCGGCCTATCGGAATGCCTCACCCCTACGGACGATCTTGAGGAGGAAGCGAGACGGGGAAATAATGCAGCTTACAAACAGTAAGGATGGAAGATATTACCCCATTGGGCGTCGCCACTTTTTCCCTCCGTAAGTCACACCGTTACGCAGGTAACCGACCATTTTGATAACCACGAGCTTATTTGTCGTCTAAAATAGTAAATGTAACAGGCTGGCTATAAATTGAAAGATGTAATAAAACCTTCTTTGTAGCAAACTTTTTAATTTTAATCTGTAATTTTAATACAAAAAATTTTATATATTGTTTTAACACCATGCGTGTCGAATAAATTTTTACTTGAAAAAAAAACCAACGAAACACGTTTATAGTTACGGTAACAACTGAGCGTTGGACCACTGGAATTCGCCAAAATAGCGAAGCGACCTCTGTCCATAGGCATCCGTATTTGCAGATGCGTTGTCTAGCTTTAATCAACAGAGAAGGCCACGCATAGAAATAAGATATCTACTCTACCTATGCATCACATCCCCCGCCAAATCCACTTCTACTTCCCATCTCTTCCTTCTACGAAAACGGTAAAAGGGGAAAGGCCCAAAATAAGTAAGTAAGCCTACACTAGTCATACTAAACGCAGAATTTCTTCCAATTCACGCCGGTCTTCTGTGTGGCGAGCTGGCCGATGCGTGCGGAGATGTTAAACTGGGCTCTACCACAACAAAAAGTATTGTTTTTCTGAATATCTCTCACGATTGCCGACATGAGTAAAATAAAAAAAAAACGTCATTGCATCTTATTAGTATAATGTAGTGTACAAGGTAGTCATTGTGCGGACAACGAATTCGTTGTTATCTACATTGTTATCGGCGCAGTAAGCAAGGACAAACAGTCATCACATACGAAAATTAATTAATAACTATTTTATCAATTTTAATGGTCGTCGATATCAATGCTACAATGCACTCACTCAAATCCGTACTAAGTATTTACATCAATACATTTCTTTCAAAGATTCCTTTGAAGAAATTGTTATTAAATCAGTTTCATCACATTGGATTTTTTTAACGAAGGATAGAAGAATGTCTGGATGGATTGTTCAAAAGAAGATATACGTAAGATGGGAGTGAACTCATATTTGCTATAGAGATGTATGAATACATAGTACGTATTCTGCCGACTCGTCGTAGAGAAAAGAATACGCTAATGATTTATTTTGTCACTCAATTACTTTAGTACCTCATTTTTTTCCACTATTACATCTAATAATACCATGAGTAGATTTCCGTCTCGGAAAATAACTAACCGATTATGAACATGACAAAATTTAGCATCGACATTATTGACCCAATGATAGCGATACATTGATATTTCTGAAATAACCTTTTGCCTTATCGCATGCAACACTTTATCACGTATCCAATCTCCTTAAGTGCGGTATCAAAATTACTAAACAAAACGCTAAATCATTCCACCTCTTATGATTTAATGCTAAACTTATTGTATTGTAGTTTATTCTAATCATCATCATGTTAGTCATCGTCATCACCTTCCCCAAAGAACGCCACGATGATCGGACCTTGTCCTCTTCCAGGAAACTCCCGCAACCTTGACCAGATCATCGGTCCATCTTGCGGAATGCCTACACAATGATCAACACATTCTAGGACTGTGTGGCCTTTATTAATATTTTTATTCGTCTGTTTTTATGTCTGGAAATCGTTTGTTAAGGTAATGTTTATATTTATGATGCAACCCTAATTATTAACTTTATATTATGTGTTGTAGATAGCTTGTGTGCGAGAATCATTTACTATTTTTTCAATTCCGCGCTAAAGATTTCACTGTCAACAGCAATCAAATACCATCCATTCTGATCCACAGAGACAATACTTTCCTAAAATATATGAAGTTTACAATCAAATACGTTTTAACGATTTTTGCATTCATTACAATACAGTAAACAACTGGGAAAAAGATGTCGGTGTAATTGTTCTGTCTAATTTCGAAAAGCAAATGAAGTTGATTACAGATAATCGTGTCATCCAATTTTCAGAAAAAAATACGACACATTAATGCTTTACATTATACTGGGTGTTGCTCGCGACTTTGTCCAAATTAATAATATGGCCTATGTTACTCACAGAAAAATTACCTTCCTAGTGCTGAAAGAATTTTTAATATAGACCCAGTAGTTTTTGTGTGAATCAAACACATACAAAAATCCAAAAATTTCCTCTTTATAATATTAGTATAGATTATTGGCTTACTGTTTTTGTTTAAGAAAATATTTACTTGATCCTACGGATGAAGTCCTTTAAAATAGATTTTAATTGCGAGCGTCAGAGTGCACTGGGCGTATCAACCACGATAATATGCAATTTGTTTCAATATAAACATATAAATGTTATCATATTCACCTCTATAAACAGACTGTGTGTTATCAGTTGCAACTTTGAATAGTGGCATTTATCTACACTGATGTAACAGACTTGAGATATCGTGTTGCCTGGTGACGTTCGTGTCATTGGGGATATTAGGTTAAACTGCGAACACGAGTCAAGACTTTTTTAGTATTTTTTTTATCGAATTATTGCTGTCTTTACACGATAGTTTACTTGATTTAACTGAAGGAGCACAAAAAGCGCTTCCTCTAAACCTCGTTTAAAGGAATCGATGTCGACGCTACATAATCGTACCTTAGATCGTTTAGTAAACGATTTTAAATCGATGTTATTATATTGTAAATAGGTAATTGAAATTTTTTACCTTCTAGCGTTCATCGCGGATATCATCGGATCGGAACTTAAATGAATAAAACATAATAATTAGCCTGATGAGAATATTATGAATAGATGAATGTACTTTAGGTTAATTATTTTTTCTTCACAGATGTTACCTTCCCGTCAAAATCGGTCCAGCAGTTTCGGACATCACCCGGCACAAATGCGGTATACAGACACACGGACAAAAATTTAACAGACATTTTAATTTTATTATACGTATAGATAGATGTCGAGAATTCATAATTTGCAAAATTTGAAACAATAGGTTTATCTGATTTAAACTAAGGTGTCAAAAAGATGTAATATCACATTTCAATTGGAAACCTAAATTATGAAAACAAAACTACGTCAAATTCAATCCACGACGACGGCCATAGTGTTAGTTTTTACGAATGTTTTCTAAAAATTGTAAGATAATGTGAAATAATTTTATATAATGTGGATAAAATTAAAAATTGTGTGATTAGAATGGACAAAGTTGACAATGTGTATATTAGAGGAAGTTTGAAAGTAGCGCCAGTGGTGGAGAAATTGAGAAGCAAAAGGTTAGCGTGGTATGGACATGTTATGCGAAGAGACGATGGAGACATAAACCAGAAAGTGTTAAAAATGAATGTGGATGGCTACAAAGGAATAGAAAGACCAAAGAAAGTAAGGATGGATTGTGTGAAAGAGGATAAGCTTAAGAAAGGAGTGGTTTCAGATATGACGGCTGATAGAGATGTATGGAAGAGCAGCACATACTGTGCCGACCCTCCATAAGGGATAAGGGCAAGTTGATGATGATGAATGTGGATAAAATTGACTTATGTTATACAGTAACAAGAAAAACACGCGTAAAAAATGTTATTCTTTTTTTAAAAGAGTGAAAGATGTAAATATGTTATTAGTGTGTTGCAGCGATAGCTGTATGACAAAGCTGATCACGTAACGCTCATTTGTCATTTATTTTGTAACACAATATCAATTTCTGACTAAACAAAACTTAACATCAGAGGGTATATCATAAATCTGAAAAGTTTATATCAATAAAATACTGATAGAGTACCTTCCTATTCATATGTAGGTACTCCGAAGATAAGGCCCTGTCCCACCAAATTGTAAATTGTCTGATAACAATCCAACGTGCAACATATGTGATGGAAATACCGAATTTTGTTCCCTTTTCTGACAGTGACGTCATTTTTAAAATATCTAAGCCTCTATCCGCAGTGGTGGGACAGGCCCTAAGATTTTAAATTAGTACACAATTGTAAACAGAAAATGATCCTTAGTAACTTGCTTTTATTGTCTTTTACGAGGTTGATTGATTTTAATACTAGATGTACAGCGACGGCATTTTGGGTCGCATTAAAATGAAAGAAAATGTAATGTTGCCGTTGTTAAATTATTAAAAAATATATTATTTTGTTAATATTTATGACTCTGTAATATTCATTTAAACTGTAATTATTTTGTACAGGATGTTTCACTTTTCAGTGATATTTCTAATACCAATTTTTTAAATGAATATTTTTATCTAAATTCTATAGCACTGTAATCACTTATTGTGTGTATTTCACTAAAAATATTTGCAAGGTGACTCTACTTCTATGTTACTTTTCAACTAACATTTTTTATCAGTTATGTTATCTATTGTTGTATATATAAATGTGCAGAGTTATTTGCTAATTCATAAAAAAATTCAAGATCGAATTTAGATTTTGTCTCTAGATAAATGATTACCTTATAACTACTATCTTAACTCTATCATCAAAGATATGTAACACTATTTTTATATTTAGATACAGTTCTTTAATTTAAAGAATGGTAACGATGAATATTCACGGTGTACCGTTGTCGCAATGCAACGGCATTTGTTTGTACGGTAATGTCGCGCGCATACTTTCAGTACTCAACAATATAAGCCTAGTAAACATGTCGCTAGTCTATATTTTCTTACTCTACACAACAAACCCAGTAATAGGTAAAGGTAAACTGCAGTTAGGCAAACAGAAGCGATGATAATTCTACATAGTAACTCACGACTACCCAATATCGGCCGCGCATTTAGCGCCGGGCGACACAGGTTTAGCATATTTACTTAATAATGCACATTCGTTATTACAATCAAGAACAACTCGCGTTATCATATCGGAATGAGTCACGTTTTTGTCCACTAAATTCCCATTATCTTAGATGAACTCGGGCAACCTGCACTGGTTGGTACACAAATGTTAGCACAATGAGGTCACAAATCAGCAGGGAGTACTAACCGGGCTGTTGTGGAGGCAGCAGAGGCGGCATAATCGGCGGCGGCGGCACCGAGGGCGGCGGCGGCGCGAAGGGGGACACCCCGGGAGAGCCGGGTACAGAGTCGCAACTGGAAGAGCCCAGCGAGCGAGGAGGCAGCGGCGCCGGCACGACGGGGCTTCGAGGTGCCTTCACTATAGGCGGTTCGCCTCGTTCCAGCTCGATGCCTGGCGGTTGGTGTCCGTGCTCAGCGGCTCGCGCGCGCGCCTCGTCTTGCGCCTGGGCACGCCGTAGCGCCGTCTGCATGGCCATAACGCGCTGCCGGTCTGCGGTGAGACGGCACTTCTCGCAGGTGCAGTACCGGTACTTGCAGTAGCGCTTGTGGCCCTTCAGCTCGACCTTGAGCCGATGATTGCGACAGCGGGCGCAGTTGGGCGGCGCGCGCGGCACTCCCGAGCTGGAGGCCCCGGGCTCGTTGCGGTCGTCACATTCGTCAGGAGACCGGCGCCTCCACGCGCCTACGGACACCATAGCGGGCTGTCGGTGGCGGGCTGTCGGTGGCGGGCTGACGCGCTACCGTGTTCCCGTGGCGTAGGTTTACACAGGCGGCACGTCGCGCGGTCACGATGCGACTGCCGCCGACCGCTACCGCCCCGCCCCGCGCCCCACCGCTCTACATGCCTGCATTTATTGCTGTGCGATGCATTATTGCAACTCGGTGCATTTTAATATTATCTTTAATCATTTTCCTTCTAGGCCACGACACGGGAAACAAAGTATTCCTAATTCCATTTTTTTCGGTAAAATACTAAAATTCCATTAGCAATTTAAAAATAGAATACCTAAGGAAGTACATCTTGACAAGCCATCTTAACGCCTGCATAGGAATTACGTTGCCAGGTCTTAGATTAGCAATAAAAACGTAACTCCATACACTACAGTATAGTTTTGTTGATATCCGTACAGTGCATTGCATCTATTAAGTAAATACTGATAAGTATGATTACATAATCTGAGCCAACAATTAACAGCTGACTTGAGTTATCTTTGATATTATATTTAACACGGAAATATTTAATTACTGTGATTATAAATATTCGTTAGTTATACATTTTCATTATGTAAAAACAATTAACATTCAGTAATGAGAAAACATACACGTTTAAGTTTTAGTAACATTAGGAATTAATAAAGATTTAACTTTAAATTATGTTATGTTAATATCGATATTGAAGCACACGAATAAAGGCCCCAACAGCGTGTTGCACTTCCATCAAATCCGATCGCGTGCAACATTGCGCACACAGACGTTATACTATTGTGGTTACACGTCTGTTGCAGGTGTGCAACAACGCATACCTTAACACATCCATATCGTAGATAAACGACGAGATTCATGTGTGTGTGTACGCACACATTGACGTAATACTATCGTAGTTACACGACAGTTGCTAGTGTGCATGCCTCGTGATCGACGTATGTGTGAGGTGAAATGTATGCGTTTCTTGTAGACTATCAATGGAGTTTTTTTTTCCACTTCTACTATTTACACAATTCCAGATAATTTATTAATAAAATAATTTATAAATAAAAAAAAGTAAGTAGCCTATGTACATATGTGTGTTCCAGACTGTCCACTACATCTCTACCGAATTTTATCGAGAGTCGTTCAGCCGTTTAGGCTACAAACTCTAATAAACTTGTATTTTAAATTTAATTGTATTGTAATATTGCATTGTTTTTTAATTAGGCTTAAATAAAGTGATTTAAACTGTGATAGATAGAAATAAGATATTAATGTAAATTTATGTTTTAAGTTGAAAATAAAGAAATAAAGATACACCCGTTCACCTTGACTTAAAATGTGTTAGGGGAATAAGAGAGCGGCATGTAGCCGTATTAAAAAAACCCTAAGAAACATCCATCTAAACTTTCGTAACTTAACTTTTATTATATTAGTAAGAGTAAAATTAATGATTCAGCAAACATTATGTATAACTTCATAGTATATTGTCATAAATATTGTAAGCATTATGTAATAGCTTGTCTTACGTTTCACTCATTATTCTACGTTTCACGGTCTCATTAATTCTTTTAACGTGACAAAGCTAAAAACAATAGAATAGACTATTAATTCTAGTCAAAACAATCTATTTCAGCTACTATAAAACTTTTATTCCTACAAGAAAACGGCAAACCAGCAACCAGACATGATGACAACTATCACTATGTGTGCTCATAAGATCAGTCATTGACATGTGTTAAATATATGTTGCTGTTAGTAAATATTAGGAAACGGAAGTAATAGTGGGGGTAGTTACATAAAAGACTGCAAGGAATGGCGCAACTCTCTGGCCTACAGTCGCTAACAAGCTCAGTCCTTCAGTCCATTAGAAGGTCAGTAGCTCCGAGTAGTGATGATGACCAGTCTTCAAACAAAACAAAGAATTCCTCCAATTTTACCTGTCTTTTGTCAAATCGTATTACACCGTTCGAACGGACCATAATGCTCGGTTCACACTACGCCAGTACAGTTGCGACGGCAAGCGACTCATTGACGCCTGTTAGGGTTCGCACTCCGCCAGTTTATTGACGGGCTAATCAGAGCCCTACTCACCAACTGTACTGGCCAAGTGTGATCTGCATTAGTCACTAATACTATTGTTATTTTAACAGTTTAATGATATAGTATACCAAGTTGTGAAATAGAGTGAATACTCAAATAACGGTTGTGGTCAACACGTTAGAGATTTACGGATATCATTACTGAAAACGTTCATATTAACTAAGTTTGTACATTTGAATACAATTCTGTGGTAAGAAATAATTTACTCCTAATACAATACAGTCTTGTTACTTTTTGCGATCTTGTTTTATTTTATTGCGAAAATTAATTAATTAAATTGTTTGCTGTTTATGTTAAAAACAAAATGGCGACCACTTATGAGATTCATCGCTTTAGACGTAGTCCTTGATGACTTTTACGAGAAATTTAATGTTTATTTCAGTTATAACCTCAAATCCGAATTTATGTAACGAAATGGTTATGAAAACAAAACCTAAACACGTTATAACAACCTTAAGGGTTGGCGGATTGTGAAGAAATATGGTTTAATGAAGGTAAGCTTAGCAAAAGGTTAATAGGACAGTTGACGATCACATAAACGAGAAAGTAATACAATTGTTTGTGGATAAGAAAGGTAAAGAAAGATCGAAGAAAGTGGATGAATTGTAGAAACAAGATATCCCATAAAAAGTATAAAAAACTGCCGAATCTCTCTTCTCCTTTAAAAATGTGTGAAACTTAGTGATTTTAGTGTCTACTAGCTGTTCCCGTGCGGCTTCATCCGCATGTAATTATGAAATTTTTATTTTATTGTCAAATTATCAATAGCAAATGTCAAAATGACATGACATTATACAAACCTTGGCAATCTTGCTTGCTTGATGCTGGCAGCATCATAATTTTTTATAATGAGACCATAAGGTCTCTTTTCCTCATTAGGGATTTTATCCAAAACGTTTACTCCCTAAGTTTAATGGCGTGAAAATATATAGCCTAAAGCGTAACGTAAGTGTAGGGCTTTTTATTAAAAACAATAATTATTCAAAAATATGCTGTAATTGCTGACATCTTAGGCAACAAAGAAGTGTGTGTTTAGGCTTTATTGTAATAGTATAGATTATGGAGCCTTGAGAATTCACGGCACTATCATTTTAAAAGAATACCATTTACTATTAATTCCATTTCCAAAACTAAGCAAGTCCGAGAATGACGTATATTTGAAGATTGATGGAGTCTGTCTTAACCATATTGTTTACCTGGGTGTACAAATTAGTCTTGCGCCACAAAAGTTATATGCCAAATTCGGTCAAAATTAGTTAAATGAGCTATAATCTAACCATTAATAATAATAATAACTACCATTATTCCGATAGTCGTTTCGGTACACGGGCTGATAGCGAAGAGCTTCGACCAACACCTCAAGAAGCTCTCGCTAGACAGTTGGACGATTCAAGAGGCGGTTATTTTAGAAACCGCACGAATAGTGAGGAGGTTCCTGTCTCTGCAGCCCTGACCACTGGTTGCTTGAGTCATCGGATATCGCAGCCGGTGGTGCTCTATTTTTTATATAATATATTTTATTTTAATTTTTATGTTCTTGTAAAATGTATTATATAGAGAGTAAGAAATAAAGATATATGGATAATAATAATAAACATTTAATCAGCCCAAAAACACATTGCAACATATTAAACAATACATACAGACAGATCTTGAATACATGTATTAACAATAGAAATCAATGACCAATCGCCAGTCTAGAAATGATTTTAAATAAATAGTTCAACAATGTTCACTATTCTCTCTCTGTAAGTATGATTCATCATCTCATACGAGTTGTCTCATGTTTGTTCAGTCTGTCGGTTCTCATTGTTGAAAAACTTGTATAGAAACATTCTCATCTCTCTCATTTTTCATTGGAAAAAAGTGAACAATATGTCAGATGTGGAATTTAAATTTTGCATGTAATCAGAGTTTTGATACGTAAAGTTTTAACTTATTTGATTATGTTAATAATTCGAGACAGATCGAAATTTAGGGCCTGTCCCACCAAATTGTAAATTGTCTGATAACAACCCAACGTGTAAAATTATGGAAATATCAGATTTTGTCACCTTATCTGACAGTGACGAGATTTTTAAACTATCTGAGCTTCTATCAGCGAGTGATGGGACAGGCCCTAAGTCTTATTAAGTTTGTAAAATGTATTGTTTTACTGGTAAATAAGTGCTTTTAACTAGTTTTGACATTGTATCATCGTATTAGCGATCGATAGCTATTCGTTTGATGTAGATTCGCGGGAAAAAGTTAGTGTTATAATAAAAATGATTAAAAAGTCACCTTATTATTTATTTATTATCACATAGCAATGATATTAAAATGTGTATACATAGGTATGTAAATGTTTAAAAAAGGAACTATGCAACATGCTGAAATAATGTAATCATTGCATCGTGCATTATGGAGAATTGTAATCAAATTGACCTAGGAGCTAGGAGCGTGAGATTTGTATACTTTTTATATTAACCAATATATTCTGAAACGACGTTTAAATAAAACCGCGCCTTAAGTTATTAAAATTTTGAATATCAGATTATAAGCGGCACGTCCGAACCGAAGTGTTCAAGATTCATTTAAAAATTCAGCCGTAAAAATCACGGGTAGAGCTTTCTCCTGTTTCGAATAAAGTTTCACGGCTGAATATTGGAACTCAAATTCAAACTCATGTGAACTGGCCGTAATTATCTGTATCTATAATATACTTTTTTTGTCCCGCGACTGCGTCCGCGTGAAATTAAAAAAAAATGTGAGTAGCCTATGTGTTCATCCAGACTATCCTTTACATCTATAACAAATTTTAACGAAATCCGTTCTGCGGTTTATGCTACAATCTATAACAAACATCCATCCATCCATCCATCCATCTAAACTTTCGCATTTATAATATTAGTAAGAAGTAAGATTATAATAAGGTATTGAAATAACTCAAAAACTTCTAGACCGAGGTCAAAAACTCTTACACCATTAAAAAGCTACATTATCAGTGAGTGACAAAGGCCATGCTTTTTTTTGTATTTAGTTTCACGTGGGTGAAGTCGCGAGCAACAACTATATTTATAAAGAAAATGACAATATAACATATATTAATGCAAACGAACATACTTTATGCACCTTTGTGATCATATCGTAATCACCTAATGTAATTTTTAGTTAAATATTACTTCGATGCATTGTTTCGATCCACACCATTTTCATCAAATAATAACTGGCATTCAATTCAATTATTATATTATATTATCTGTCCCTTTATTCTGTAAATATTAAAGCATTTGTGCAAAATAAAACAATCGAACAATTGCTATGAAAGAATAATCAATTCTAATTAGACCTTGATCAAACTAAATGAATAATTTTTCCATTATAACAGTTTTTGCTCTCTATTCCGACTGCAACACAGATTTAGAAATTAACGAGTACTTTGTTCAATTGAAACATTTGTCTACTTATTAAAAAATTACAAATTAAAATTGATTAACATTGTATTATTTAGGTCAGAATAAATCTAGCGGAATGTTTTTTTTATTTTGACGTCAATTGTCATCTTAAATTTAGATATGACGATTAAAAATTAATAGAGATGAATAAATTAGAAGTGTACAGATTGTGCCAATATACTGTTAATCACTAAGTAATATATCTTAAAATGCGAAACCTTAGATACTTATAAATGCTTACCGGATCTTGATGAAAAGCACAGATATAGCAGATAATCTTAAAAAACACATAGGCTTCGAACGACTTCGCACTAGGCTTTGTTAATTTCTAATACGTCACGTATTAGAAATAAACTTAGTAAGACGTCACGGGCAAATCGAATAGAATAAATTAAATAAAAAAGCCCAGTGTTGCTTGTACTTATGTATTGTACTATTTGAAATTGAAAGTACAGACTAAATAAATTTAACTTTGTCATTTCAACAATCCGTTGTTAATGATATCTAACAATGTTCATGGTCCATTGATTATTTATTCTTCTATTTACTTTTTAAAGGCGCATAATGTACAATCTGACATAATCTACTGTAATGTTATCAAGTAATATTTGATTCAAAACTGTCTTTTACTGTTAATATCTGCTTCCTTGAACAATCTATACAAATATAATAAAGCGTAAACACACACTTCTTTGTTGCCTAAGATCTCAGCAATTACAGCATATTTTTGGATAACTCTTTTTTTTAATAAAAAGCCCTACACTTACATCAGGCTTTAGGCTATATATTTTCACGCCATTAAAAACCCTGATGTGGGAAAGAGAATATAAGTTGCTGTCAACATCAAGGAAGCAAGGTTGTCATCATGTCATGTCATTTTGACATTTGCAATTGATAATTTGACAAATGTAAAAAATAAAATGATTTTTTTTATAATTTTATGCGCATGAAGTCGCGTGGGAACAGCTAGTATTATAGAAAATCTTTCATAACACCAATACTTTGTAGACCTTGAGGTCATCTCGTCTATCGTTCGCCCCCAGTCTCACCATCGGATGGCGACGCGCATACAGTATGTGTTATGCTTCATGATGGAGTGAGAACATCATCGGACCTACAACGGTGGAGAACATGATGGACAACATGTTTTAATGGAAGAAACATAGAACAAAGTGAGCAAATACGCCGCCGTAGTTCTAAAGAAAGTAGATCGTACTGAACAAGAACGGCGAAGAGCCAATCTAACAGACTCAATGAGATTAAGCGCAGATTGCAAGCAGGAAAAGCGCAATTACAGATACCAATGAAATAATACTTCAAGGTAGTTCCGTGGGGGGACAAAGGGGGGGAATCATGCTAGGCTAGGTGAACACTAATGACCCTGAGCCAGACACACCAGACATGTACGTCCCATATCTATAAAGTGCTATAAAGCATTCTTCCCTCTATAAAAAGCTTCGTGATTTTTATTCGAGTTTTAAGCGTATCTTCTCTCGGCCACCTTAACTCCGGCGATAAAGGTCTACAATAACTAATACGAATAGAACAATTAAAGATCTTTAGTATTTACAGTTAGTGTGAAAGTAAAGCAAGGTGTGACGAATGGTGAGTTTACATAATGGCACTTTACAGTGGGTCATAGATTCCATCATCCGGTATACAATAAACAATGAAAGTGAACTTGTATAACTAGTCATCGTCCTGACATTACAATAAAGATATTTTAATGTTGACTTTTATTATTTAGACGTGATGCTGTTATTTTTATTATTATTTGACTTAGTTATCAGACATATGAAATAATCTGTATTTCATTTAATACTATAAACTAAAGAACGAAGTGAATGCCATATGCAGACATCCGCATTTATAGAAAGGTTAATAAACAAAAGTGGGAAACCTAAGAGTGTTTATTCAGCTTTCTAGTCGTATTCTCCCTCCTCATTGCTCCCCATCCGTTACTTATAAGGATAGGGTGAGAAAGGAGGTCTGGAATGATGATTATATGTATTTTATTTACATAACTACAGTACATTTTGTATGTTGTATAATCTCAAACGTAAAAATTGTTATTGCATATTCTACTACTACACTCTACATAATATTGTACAACCGCACCCGCGGACAAACTAATCATATGGTTTTTGCGAGGCCATATTTGTATGTATATTTCAATTGTGTTTTGTATAATTTTCAATAAATGAATGAAAATTAGGTCTCCACGCACTCAATCGAATCACGGAATTACTTCCCCTTCGCGCCTGTCGTACTGTGTGTGGTTGACGCATGTTGTTGTTAAAATGAAAAAAATGACAGTGAATATTTGAGTTACTCTATTTGCATTTTATAACATTACTAGCTGTTGCCACGCGGCTTCATCCGCGTGTAATTATAAGAACTTTATTTTTTGTTTACATGTGTCAAATTATCATTTGCAAATGTCAAAATGACATGACATGATGACAAACCCTGGCAATTTTTTTTCTTGATGTTGACAACTTGTAGTTTATGGTCCCTTTCCTACATGAAGGCGTTTTTCCAACGTGTTTATCCAAAAGTTTTATACCGTGAAAATATATAGCCTAAAGCGTGTCGTAAGTGTGTGACTTTTTATTAAAGACAGATTTATTATGACAGACAGATACATTGTGTAGCCTAAACTGCTGAACTGATCTTGAAATTTGAGATAGAGGTTAGTCTGGAAGTAAACATACGCCACTTACTTACGTTTTTATTATTTAAATCCACGCTGACGGAGTCGCGTGAGAAAGCTAGTTGTTATATAAATGGCACTTAAAATAAAAAAAAAACTGTACAAATTTGATTTGAATGATATCCATAGCATTTAACCAGTTCTAGGGCAAATTCTGAGAAATTATAGTTTCAAAGATTATTACTAAAAGTAAATACAGTATGTTACATAAACACAAATATCGTTTTAGCAACAGGATGTCTACAATGTGAAGGAAAGGAAACTAAAGTGAAAATATTAATATTCTGTTATAATCTATACTAATATTATGAACAGGAATAGAACAGTGTTAGAGCCCGCTTTAACATCTTCGCACGAATGGGCCGGCTCGCCCGGTGCAATACCACGACCACACCGACCACACAGAAAACAGGCGTGAAGTGAAAGCAATTCCGTGTTTCGTCTGATGAGTGTGGTGCCGAAGGCGTAATTTTAGTCCCTTTCCCGTTCCAATGTTTTATTAAGAAGAAAGGATGGGAAGGAAAATTGGATTTGACGGTGGAGATGACGCATAGGCAGGGGAAATATGCGCTTTATGTGCGTTTCCTCCTCCGTCAGTTAAGGGTATGCAACGCATCTGCAATTGCGGATGTTTGTGGGCAGCGGTCGTTATCCATTTGGGTGAATTCAGGTGTTATAAAAAAAAAACAAAAAATGGAAATATTTTAAAATGTGACGAATAAACTCAAAAGTATTGAAGCGATTTAATAAAAATCTTTTCCAATAGTAATGCTACATTATAACTAAGTTATAATTATAAGAGATATTAATGTTTATATTACAGCGTAGTTAATAGTAGAAAATAAAGTTTGTACATTAATTGCGAACATTTTGATGGCCACGAATCATTATTTTATTAAATATTTATAATGAGGAAATTGCATTGAAACACGCAACACTGTTAGGGTTCATTTATTTTTAAAACAGAAAAAAAAACTAAATATCGTATGTAACATTTTCTTATTAAAATACAAATTAGTCGAAAAACATTACCCTGTCCTGTCGTAATAAACCAAAAACCTGCAACCAATATATTTCAATCTATATCTATACTTACTTAATATTATAAAGAAGAAAGATTTGGATTTTTGGATTTTCGTATGTATTGAAATAACTCAAAAACTACGAGGCCGAGATCAAAAATTCATGCACCGTTAAAAAGCTACATAACAACTGAGTAACATAGGCTTTAAAACGTTTTTTTAAATCCACGCTGACGAAGTCGCAAGCAACAGCTAGTGTAAGATAATATTAAACCAACGGAACCCTACTATTTTTGAATCGCCAGTTTATTCTTTTTAAAATCAAAGCTCGTCACATTGGATTTGATTTTTGTCCCGCAATAATGTCTGCTATAAAATTATATAATTTGAAGATAAAAGGGCGGGAACTCTGGTGGCATGAATATAGACGCAAAAAGTTCCGTCAACGTAGAAAAATTAACATGGAAATGGCTCTAAGGGATATCTTCAAGAAATGTTTTGTAGGATATACAAAAAATAGTTCCATTTTAGGCTTCAAGCAGATGACTGACCCTAACACGTCAATCACGAAAAGGTAATTCTTAATTCGAATGAATCGATACGTACTTTAATCAAGTCTGAATCGAATTCAATAGTTGCAAAAAAAAAAAAAATCGATGTTTTTTTTTTTCGATTATTTGTTACATTTTTTAATGTTCAAAAAGAAGGGTTTACTGATACAACATTGTAACGATGGTCATTATTGCATTAAATATGTAGGTACATATTGGAAAAAAAAATATGTTCGCCATTACAAGGTTATATTGCTGGATTGTAATGAAATGTCAAGGTCAAATGTGACATTTTAAATTATTATATTATTCCTTCTGCATTTATTCTAATGATAATTTAAAATGTAATTTATAGACTTTTTTTATAAATTTGCGATGCCTATCTTTATTTTAAAAAGATAACGGTTACATTATTTATTGCAGGCTTGCATGGTTGCTGGTTTTTGGTTTAATGTGCGGAATAGGAGGTTATTTTCTCTGGTATCTATGGTTCGGAAGTCTCTCCAGCCCATTGATAGTCAATATGGAATCATCTATGTACCCGATATCCAAAATAGAATTCCCAGCAGTTGCCATTTGCAATATAAATATAATAAGCAAAACAGCTCTATTAGAATTAGAGCGGAACATGTAAGTAAATTGTAACCCTATTACACTCCGGGAAACAATAATTAAAAATAGAACCTCACACAGACGTACCAACATAATTATATAAGCACTAACTCTTGCCGGCGACTACGTCTGCGTGGAATTTAAAAATAAACAAAACTGCTCTTCCAGAATATTTCTAAGTTCTTTCTCCTGTGGCTGTCATGTCAAGTTATTATGCTATTTTCTATGTCAATATAGGACATATTTTCTGACAAATCTAACCTGTTAAACTATACTGTCTGAAATGGATTGTTTTGATGTGGACCGGTGGATGGTACTAAGATACCACAATTTGATTACATGAAAAGTAAAGATCAAATACAAAGAATGAAAAATGCATATTTATACTAACTAACTGTTCCCCTGCGACTTCACCCTCATAAAATTATGAGAATTTTAGTTTATTGTTTACATGTGTCAAATTATCAATTGCAAATGTCAAAATGACATGACGCTGACAAACCATGGCAAGCTTGCTTTCTTGATGTTGGCAGCAACTTATAGTCTCTTTCCCACATAAGGGCTTTAATCCAAAGCATTTACCATAAATTTATATATATTATGGTTATAAATTAATATATATAATACCATTTACCTAAAGCGTGACGTAAGCGTAGGGCGTTTGACTAAAAAAGAATTCTTCAAAAATATGCAATAATTGCTGACATCTTATGCAACAAAGAAGTGTGTGTTTACTCTTTATTATCAAAGTATAGGTAGATGTGCGTGGGCATAATCTAAGTGGAAATTGTTAATACTTTTGTATAATTAAACCGAATATCGATAGTTCATAGTTGGTCACTTTGCGCTCATTTTCGGCACTATGATACCCGTTAATTAAGTATGGTATTTACGTTTATATATTACTTTTCGATACTTCATACGCGCGATTTATCAAGCTAATCAACCTTATTTAGACAATCTATAACTACGTCACGCAAAATAAGCGCTAGCCGTGGAGTTGCGGAAACTCTAGCCCCTACTAATACTACTAACTACGTCACGTCTTAGCACACGTCCGACCATCAAAAACGATCATTTAAAAACAAACTTAGGTCCTGGCTATTTCAGAAAGCTCTGTATAGTGTGGAGGAAATTTCCTACCATGATTGTCTTGTTTTCCATTCAGAATATCTGTAAAAAAAATAACATTTTGACCTATAAAAAATAACTTTTACCAATAAAATATTTGTACAACCCACATACTCAGTTAAGTTTATCGTTATACGAAGTGTTGAATATTTTCAGTTTCAAGACAAATGTAAGTGGTAACATAACTTTTAGCCGAATTAGACAATTGGGAAGACTGCTCGATTATTCCTATGACGTTGACATAGAATCTTTCCTACATGAAGAATTCCTTAACAATAATGACGGAGTAAAATATGAGCCTAAGGTTATATCTACTATGAAAAAAGTGAGTTTATTTAATAACAAATTCACAGTCTAATGAACATTCGTTCGTAACCCTTAATTCGATAGTGTGACGACCTACTAATTATTTTTTTTATATATGGTAGCAAACGAGCAATCGGCCACCTGAATCCGCCAAACTGGCGAAGCTACCCCTGACCATAGATGCGTTGCCTACCCTTAAGTGACAGAGGACGAGACGCACATAAGAGGATGTTTACCCTTCCTATACGTCTCCTCCACTGTCAAATCCATTTTCATCAAATTTCTTATAAGAAAAGGATGGGAAGGGAACGAGGAACTAAATTTGGGTCTCCGACACCACACGAATCAGACGAAACACAGAATTGCTCCCACTTCATGCCTGTCTTCTGTGTAGTCGTGGTATTACACCGGGCGAGCCGACCCATTCGTGCAAAGATGTTAAACCGGGCTCTACTATTGTTAAAATCTATTTTATTTAAATAAGTGAAACAAGTATTGGTAGAAATTTTGCTTATACTTGGTTTATTCCTAAATTTAACTTTATACCGCGTTTATTTGTAAGGCCGATAGACATTCTAACCATGCACTGCAATGCAGAACTGATAGGGTCTCTCGCTCAGCTATATGTTAAGTACCCCTGGGGATAAAAACGCTGATATTCTGCAAAATACTATGCGTCCTCCGTATGATCTCTTATCCTAGTAAAATAACAAATTAACGAAGTTTTTTTCCTGTTATTCCTCATATTGCTACTTGTTATAAACAGAGTTTGCAGTTCATCACTGACATAATCCAATGTTAACCTCCAGTTGGCGCCAAAGTGTAAAGAAATGCTCCTGCTGTGCTTCTGGGCAGGAAAGAAGGTCGATTGCGAAAGCATCTTCGATATCCGGCGCACAAACAAGGGATTCTGTTGCACTTTTAACTACATCCTTAATTATAACGCAGCTGGAACGTACGGAAATATAATATAAACTTTTTTTAATCCTGTACCCTTGACTCCGTCCACACTATATTCTACAAATGTGCCATCGAGATTCGTTCACCCGTTTCAAAGATAACTTCTAACAAATATCCATCCTTTCATTTAATATTTTACAATACTACATGATTTACAAATGAAAGCCCACACCGATTTATCCTATTTATAATTTACATTACCGATGCCTCTCTCTCACACTAACACCGGCCGCGTTCCGCGCTCTTCTGTGCGAGGTTCTTATACTAAGGTGAAAAATGTATTTTTTATTTTCAGACCCTCCAAACGAATCTCCCAAGTAAAACGTCAATATTATCCTGGTCCCCTATTCGGTTTGAATTTATTAATCGATCCTCTCATAGAAGACTATACTTATACTACTCGCCCTGGACAAGGTGTAGAAGTAAGAAATTTTTTATTCATATTTAAGGGGCTGTTTTTTTAATCACAAACTAGTTATCTGATTCTATCTGAATATGAATTCATGCAGTTTATGACTAGTTGAACCTACTTTAAGCAGTTCATCAAACTTAACCTTGTAAGGGCGCGACGATCATACATTTATTTTTTAAATTTCGGTTAACGACATAATATTTATTGTAATACTCACCTGTTAATATTAAAGATGTTACAAAAAATGTCAAAAAACAAATTGAGAAGCTCCTAATTTTTTGATGTCGGTAAAAACAGAACTATAAATATCAATTTTTATAGTTACTAATATTTATTCATATTTGAAGTCGGTATTCATTTAATTTAGTCGCAAGTCGAATCTCAAAGTAATGATGACATATGCTATCGTAGATTCTAATCTTCGAGCCAACGCACTACGCGGACCCGAACAGTGGCAGGGTGTCGCAGCGTTTTGTACAGCCGGGTCAATTCTTGCAACTCGGCCTCAAATCCATAAAACAAGTGGCCACGCCCGAAGTGCGCAAATACAACCCTGAAACGGTACGTACACCCAACACTTTCACCGCTACATTTGACCGAAGACGAGACTGAAATGTACATGTAACACTCCTTCTGCCATCACCAGACAGAAGACAAGTTTACCAAGACTATCCAAGCCTATACTATCCTACTATACATCTTCAATTTTAAATGCTCAGTTTATTATCGCGCTATTGTTGCTAAGTTTCATCTATTGCGGAAGTTCAGGGAAATTATAACAACATTGTCATAGGTTAGTTTCGCCAGATTTCTCGAGGGACAAGATAGTTATGTTTTACACCGGTATGCATTTTTAGACAATAACATAATCGTAAACAACGTAAATCTATTTTGTTACTGTACTATCTACTTTATTCCTGCCAGAATGGCGCGTTTATCCATAAGTACTTGTGATTGACATTGACAGTTGTCATAGGGCTGGCACGTGTATGCCAATGTTCTAGTGTTGTGCCGCAACTCCGGCACGGTTCCGATTTCTTCTTAATAGTATGGCATTATGTATGTTGGTTTGTATCTATGTCATTTCATATCATTATTTTAGACAATTAAGGTGTCATACGATTTTATGTGTTGTCGGAGTTACAGCTAATCCGGTCTTTTAATAATTCGAATTGCATTTGTTTATTTATAATGTTGCCACTAACTATTATTCTATTTCTGACAGCGGAAATGTCTCTTCCGCGACGAACGTAAGAAAGAATACGAAGACATGTATTCTTATAGCGCCTGCATCTACAACTGTCGGATAAAAGCAATACACGCACTATGTGGGTGTACACCATACGCTTTCCCGATAGTTTCAGATAAGCCTACTTGCACTTTAAATGATTTATCATGCCTGGATAAAATAAAAGGTAAAGTTAACTTTAATTAATTAAATTCTGAAGTTTACAATAAGATATCTTTATAATTATCACCAAATAGTATGACCACTTGGTGATAAATTTGCCTTAAAAATCATATGCGACACTAGTCTAGGGTTACTAAAGAAGCCAGTGCCCCTTTTTAGGTCGAAATTAACATGACTTGTCTGTTGTGAGAACAAACAACCTATACGTCTAGTCAAAACTTACCTAGTTAGATAATGTTGTAATGACTCAAACACTTCGCTTCATAAACGCCGATTAATCGCATTTGGAATTGAAACGTTGCCTTATTTGAGATATTACATCAAAGCCTTGCAATATTTTTGGCCGCTGACCTTCAGTTGCGTCACGAGAAGTGCTGCTTCACCTAAAATTGTGTTCTGCTCAGCGACTAGTGCGTGCGATCGAGCCGCCATAATATTCGAAGAATATAGATGTTTAAATTTCGTTTCCATATTCAGCTGTTAGTACATTATTTCAAAATACATATTGCATTAAATACCACTAGTTATGACTACGTTAGGTTATCCTATAAACTACAATGAGTGTCTATCTCGTATGAAGATCATTATGTATATTTTGTAATGGTTTTAGAGAGGCTTCTTCTCATATATCCAATTGGTTCAAAAAATACCGAAGGCTTAGATAGAGAGTTCCAGGAGTCGTTATACTGCCCACAATGTCATCCAGACTGCGAATTTACAAAGCACGAAAGCCAAGCAACCAAAATTAACTACCAACACCAATACATTAAAACCTTGAAATTACATAGGTAAGTATATAATACTTCTGACCCAAATACGAAATAAAAACTATACCACCTTTTGAGTTGAATCAAATCATACTATCATACTTAATAATAATAATAGAATCTGCACGCATTGTGAGGAGGTTCCTGACTCTGCAGTCCTGACCACTGGTTGCTTAAGACGTCGGATTTCGCAGCCGGTGGTGCTCTATTTTTTCAAATATGCATGTTTATATTTATATAAATCAATTAAAATTTATTATGTAGTAAATAAGCGAATATATGGAATAATAATAACTCATTTTTACTTCATACTAATAATATAAATGCGAAAGTTTAGATGGGTGTTTGTTAAGAATTTGTAGCCTTAACGGCTGAACGGATTTCGATGAAATTTGGTACAGATATAGAGTATAGTCTACAAGAACACATAGGCTACTCACTCTTGTTTTCTTATTCCACGCGGACAGAGTCGCGGGCAAAAGCTAATTATATATAAAGTAACGTTTCATCAACGTGCTAAGTAGCCTTGAAGATTACCCTTTTTTAAGAATTCTTATAATTTTTTTATGAATTAGTTCTAACGTCTTTAAAAATTTTGAACACTGATCTAGAAGAGGGATTGCAAACCACCTGCCATTAATCACACGACCCAATATTTTGACCACGTCACTGATCACAAAATTCCTTTTGCACCACTAAAAAAGTATGAATTATATGAGAAGCAAACAACATTATGACGTTTTATTGCAATTTGTGAACATATTTAAATGTAATCATTTAAAATCGATTATTAACAATATCGATATTCCGAAATACAGATGAAACTATTTTATGATAATTAATAAGAGTTGCAAATTATTATACTTCTGTTCGCAGTGTTGGCTCACATAAAATTAATGTAACGAATAAATGTTTTGTGTCCATATACCAATCCGCATTTCATGGGACCTTGAATCGCTTGGACGTGGTACAGTACTGGTATGAACTAGTTAGTAAGTACTATTAAATGTTTCGACACAACTGACTTTTCTAAAATATAGACTTATAAATTATTTAAAAAACACACACAAACTCAACTCCAAGGCGACAACGTAAAAATATCGAACCCTCCGTGGCGATAACTAGAAAAATACTAAGCTTGTTGGCGACTGAAGGCTGAGACTGCGCCTGAACGTCCGAGCTACACCTTGCCATGTATTTTATACTACTACCCCCCACTATTCCTTCCGTTTTCTAATATTTTCCTAACAATATTGTTGTTTTAAATAAAGATAAATAGTATTGATAAATTGCACCGATTAACAAATAAATGCGAAAGTTTAGATGGATGGATGAATGTTTGTTAGAGTTTGTAGCCTAAACGGCTGAACGGATATCGATGAAATTTGGCAAGGATGTACAGCATAGTCTCGAATATCACATAGGCTACTTGATTTTGTTTTTTTTTATTCCGCGCGGACAAAGTCGCGGGTGAAAGCAAGTTAACCATAAATCAACACGACGGAACTTTAAAATTCCTCCACATAGAATGTAATAGCTGTAAAATCGTAATATCACTGCAGGTGTTACGTTTAGGTAGATGAAATTTCCTTTTTACTATTTTATTTATTTACCTTTATTGCAGGTAGCGTCGGCAGTGTTGCTGGGATTTTATTAAGCATATCTATCATTAGCATATTTGAAGTTCTTTACTTTTTTGTTTTTAAATTCCCTATTTTAGTTATTAAGCTATTTTTGAGAAGGTTACAGTACTGTTACTGCCGTTAATTCCTAGCAACTAAAAGTTCTAACTATTTCATATTGAATATTTATATCTAATCATTTAATTATTTTATTTTAACTTGCTCAGTTTATTTGGATCAAATATAGTAATTCTAATTAGATTTATTGAAAGTTGACAATTTGGATTAATATCTTTAGTTCCATTGACAATAAAATATTAATTAAGAAAACACCAAACAGTAGCATTTTTAAAATAATTTACAATATATGTAAGCAACTCTTCTTTTATTATTATTTGCCATCTTCAGTGAGCTTTCTTGTGTTTATACACTAAACGCAACTAATATGTCGCTAAGTAAAAAATGATGTAGAATTACATAGGAAAATTAGTTAATACTAATATAATAAGATACTCTTAATAGATTATAATGTTAACACCAAACAAAACTCTCGGAGCAACACTTTATCTGAATTGACATAAATATCGATTAAACGACTACTAACGATTATAAAATCGATTTGGAAGAAAGAAAAATTATATCTTATTTTTAGAACAGTTGATTAATAGATATAAGACAGCATAATTATAATATACAACATTTATATTTTCCTAACATTCCACTTGTAGTACTTTCAACACTAAATAGGACTAGAAGTTTTTTTTTAATTTTAAGTATTCCTTGTACATAATTTATCATAGCATTCGCTTAATTCATATAATTAATGTAATAATTACTTACAAATAGTTACATAACTTATTAGATTTGGCAAAATACGCAGTTAATGCAAACGCGTCTATAGCATTAGCTAAATTTTTCCATAGCTATTTCCGAGAATGCGCGTCATTTATCTGTCAAAAAGACCGTGGCAGGTTTGGACAAAGTTTCAGAGTCGCAATTTGCGATATTTATCAAAAATGTCCGACAATTCACCACCGGGAAACAGTGATGGTAAGGGATTATAAAATCTGTGCTATAATTAATATGTTACATGATATACATTGTCATAATTTTTTTTATCTTGTATTTGTACACAGAACCTGTCGTTGACAACATCCCGCCAAATGCATTCGAAGGTTTAGGTTCCAGACTTCGCGATCTAGATGTTGATTCAATTCGTCGTTATTTAGCATCAAAGCTAGGCTTTTATGAGCCATCAGAACCTTCGACACCGACAGAACAAGTATTGGAAGAAGTTTCCTTAGACGGAATTGTGAAATGGATACAGAGTGATAAATGCAAAAATATAATAACACTGTCAGGTGCAGGAATCTCTACTTGTAAGTGGTCTTTTACCTTTTTTAATATAAATCAAAAAATACATGTTATGTAAAAGATGTTATGATTTGTTTGAAACCTAGTTTTACATAGCACACTTTTAATGCACTCTTAATTTTTTTTTTATATGTTTAGCTGCTGGAATTCCCGACTTCAGGAGTCCTGAAACAGGTTTATATCACAATCTACAAAAGTACAATCTCCCGGAACCACAAGCAATATTTGATATTAGCTTCTTCAGAGATAATCCTAAGCCATTCTTCACATTGGCCAAAGAATTGTACCCGGGAAGTTTTAAACCAACAATTTCACATTATTTCATCAGACTTCTACATGAAAAAGGTAAAGTTTATATTTTCGATGCATTTAAACTATGAAACATGTTAAAAACTAATATAAAAGTGCTATAAACCAAACCAAAACAGATGATTGTGTTCATGTCATTTCTTTGTAGTATGGAATCTACAATCTTACTTATAAAAATCAAATTATTTAAACTTTCGTGAGACATTTTAATTAATTATTTACGGCTTACTCTACTATATACTACGGTGCCGTCTTCGGAAAAAAGTATATGTGAGTAAGCCATAAATAATTAATTATCTTACTTATCATTTAAATTAGAATTTTTAGAAATACTACCATTAAAATATTGTGAAGCTAAAATTCCACAGATAAATTTGCAAACAGTATAGTATGAAATAAATATTAACACTGACACTGATATAAAGGCGTTTTCAGGATTATTGCTCCGTCATTACACACAGAATATTGACACATTAGAGAGAGTCGCCGGCTTACCGGAGGACAAAATTGTTGAAGCACATGGAACATTCTACACCTCACACTGTCTTAATTGTAGGAAACAATACTCTTTGGAATATGTTAAAGGTAATATGTTCAAAATTTTACAACAAGAACGATTTAATCAAAACATTGGCTAAAACAACGAAATCTACGAAAAATCCAAGATGGCGGCGATTTCGAAAATGGCGGATTCATAATTTGTATTTTTATATTAACTTAAAAACTACTGGGCCAATTTCAAAAATTCTGTCACCTATAAAAAGCTACGTTATTGTAATTCCGCGCGGATAAAGTCGCAAGCAACAGCTAGAGTGTGAATATTTTCAAATGTCAAATTCACAGTTTTAATTTCCAGAAATAATATTTGCCGATCAAATACCAATATGCACAGAATGTCCAGGCATTATCAAGCCGGATATTGTATTCTTTGGTGAGAGTTTGCCTGAGAGGTTCCAGACCTGTCTCCAGGAAGACTTCCAGAAGTGCGACTTGCTCATCATTATGGGATCATCCCTAGAAGTACAACCCTTTGCATCTCTCATAGATATGTGAGTTATTATTTAATTACTATATGTTTTTGTAATGTGCGGGAATTAGGTAAATATTGCGTCTTATGAAAAGAAATGGGGTGAAAACTGTAAAATTCTAAGTCGCCTTATTAAATAAATATAGGCTTATGTAACAAATATTGAAAAATGTTTAATCTTCAAAAGTAATGTAAGACTTATTTAAGAAATTACATTTCTAAGGAATAGATTGTGTGTTAGAAATTGAATTTTAAATGCCAGTACTTGGAAGTAATGAATTCTGAACTAGAATAAATATTGACAAAGACAATGGAGCCATGAAAAGTCAAGTTAGTGAATATTAAATTTGGGCAATATAAATTTCTCAAAAGTCATTATCTTCACACATTTTAAAACAATTTTTTTTTTTTGTCACATTTACAACACTGTCAATCACAGTACACAAGACAAGTATTGGGTAATATGTAGGGTGCCGGAGTGGTGTCCGAGGTTGTTGATCAACCGTGAGAAGGCTGGAGAGCGTTCGCCCCTGCTGCGGCTGTGCGGGCTGGCGGGGGGGCTGCAGCTGGACGAGCGCTCCGTGCGCGACGTGGCGCGTCTCGGGGACTGCGACCACGGCTGCCGTGACCTCGCACAACGCCTTGGATGGGGGGTATGTCACCGATAACTATTACCCTAGCTTACAACTAAAGTCAAAATTGCAACATGTATAGAATAGTCTCATTACCATTATGACAAAAGGCAACACTGCAACATGTATAGATTAGTCTTATTACTGTTATGACAAAAGTTAACATTGCAACATGTATAGAATAGTCTTATTGCTTTATTACTATAGTTCTGTTGTCAGTTAAAAAAAAGTGTTTGAACATCAATACTAATCTATAGTAATGGTATAAAGAGAAAACATTTGTATTTTTGTACGTATTGAAATAACTCAAAAAGTACTGCGCCGAACTGAAAAATTTTTTTTCACCATTAGAAAGGTAATTTATCTGAGAACAAAATTGGCTATATTTTTTATTTTCTCGCGAACAAAGTCGCAAGAAACAGTTAGAATAAAAGGACATCAATTCCATTCACTTTACCATTGGTTTATTTAGAATTCTACATGACCTCAAATGCATTTAACTGGTATATTTTCAGGAGGAATTACAAGCATTAGTGAGTTTAGAACATGAACGCTTGGAGCGGGAAGTAGGCATTGCACCACAGGTTCAGGTTTCCATCCCGGAGACAGCGGACTTAGCGGGGACCAGCTCTGAAACTAAACTGTAAGCAAACCATGGCTTCTGCTCCTGCCTGCGCAATTGGCCAGTACAGGTAGATAGTACTCAAGCACTGGATTAGTCAACAAGAATGTTGCCAAGTCGGCCTGGTTTGCACTTAAGTCTAACTAATGGCCATTTATGAACCAGTCAAACGGTGGTAATACACATGCCAGTAAAATGGAAATCACTAGTTAGACAGTTACATGCGCGTAATATGTTCTCATACCAGGAAAATGTTCAAGAGGAGCTCTGTATCCCCCTCTTACCAGCTCCTCCCCAATAAGGGTTAAGAGTAACCTAAATTAAGGATAACTTGTATATCAGTAACTGTCACAAAATTAAACCATGCTAGTGATTGCAGCTAGAACGTGAAGTTTTCGTGCACATGTGCCAGCTACTGGCATTTATAATCCTTACAAATATCCACTGGAGTGCTCGCTGCTTGGATAGATTGCTTTTAAGCTGTGTGCCGGTTGAAGTTAGTCAGAAAATTTCCAGTTTCTAATACCGATACCAACCGTCACCACTAAAATGGCGGAAATTAAATTTACCACCATTTTGTAAAATACTAGCAACTACTAGCTTTAGCCTTTCCAGTGGAATATAGTCTATGATTGCAAGTAATAGAGTATTTTCATTGCAACGGCACATGTATTTTCTCCTCTTGTTTGTCAATGATAATGTAAGTCAACATAATAAATCTATATCTTAAAAGTTAAATGTAATAAAATATTAATGGTGTCAATCGAATTGTTCATGAAGTTTTCTGACTAAAGCATTTTATTATGAAATACATCAATAATTTAACTAAACTAGAGTACTAATTTCTATTTTAAACGCGTCGGAACATATTGACATTTCATTCGCAACTCCCCCTCTCCCTATTGACACTAAAAATGTTAAATAAATATAAAAACTACCATAATACAATACTAATGGTAGTCATGGGGAGACTACCTAAATCCTACTACTACCTACACACCTAAATCAAGTAGCGACGCTCTTAATTGACGCCCTTAATATTCTATTAACTGACAATATCTCTATACTCGTTTTGACAAGTTTCAAACGTTTCATATTTTCAAAAACGAAAAAAAACATTTTTAAGTAAATTATTTGACAACTAAAACTGTCAAAACGCGTCTGTCTTTGACTAGTACAGTTTTAGGTTAGGTTAGCATGTGTGCATTTTATGGTTTATCGTGTATACAATGAGAAAAGGCAAAGCATTTCATATCTAGCATTAGATTTTTTTATAATTTAATTAAAAAAATAAAAAACATATAGCTAAAAGTTTATATAATGGCAATAATTGTCTATGCAATACGTCAATAATGAGCTTAATCCATAGACGAATGTATAAAAATATTTTGCTATAAGCTGCAAAAGTAATGTTTAAAAATTCCAATTAATAAGTCTTTCAAAATATTCCTAAAATATATTCCTGATACAATTGATATCAACAAATGACATTTTAATTTATAGTAGTGCATTGTGAATAGTTTTATGGGAGTTATTTATTGTAATTTAGTATTAGTGCATTTTCATTCGTGCAGAAAATAACCCGTGTACCTGCTTTCATACTCTTTAGTAATTCTTTCCTAACATATGACAACCTCCTATAGTTTTATTAAAAACTAAATTAAAAACTAAAAAAAATCTTTAATCAATAAATATTAATATCTAAAATTCTTATATATATTATCATATAATCATAGGATAGTCCATGGACGTCGCCAGCTGATCTGGGTTAGGCGATGACAAGTGGGGGGTAGACTGATAATCAAGGGGGCTAAGTTTTTTTATTTCAAAGAGTAATATTTTACTGAAAAACTGATTAGTCGTTTTTTTTAATTAATTATGTTAGATGTTTCCTCAAATGACTTCCTTTATAATATAGACGGAGGCAATGACTTGTAAATAAATTTAAAACACAAACTGAACTCCAATGCGACAACGCAAAGATATCGAACGTTCCGTGGTGACTAGAACAACACTGAACTTGTTGGCGACTAAGCGCCCTAGCTACTCGCCATGTATTTTATAAAACTAACCCCCCCCCACTATTCCTTCCGTTTCCTAATATTTTCCTAACAATATTATTGTTTAAATAAAGATAAATATTATCGATAAACAGACCAAATAACTTTTTTAAGAATACAGAATATATCGAAATAGTTAAAAAGCTAACATGTGGGTCTTTGCTTATATATCTTAGTTTTTTAATTTATTTTATTTATTTTTACTATTTTCGACTGTCTCGGAAGGGGCATGTGGTGACGCCCATGAGATAATCTAGGTATCGGTATTTTTTAATCACTGAATTATTAAAACATAAAAAAATATTCTCCTACCTTTGAGATAATTTTTAAAAACCAAATATAATATTTTATATTGCATGCATTCTTAATTTTTCCTCTTATAATAAGTTACTTACGAAGTACAATTATTTATTTGCTTGTTTGTTAATAAAAAAATAACTTTTTTATTAATTATGGATTCTTGAGTAAACTTGAGTAGATGAGTTTATTTATTTTTAAAACGAACATGCGTTTATTCTTAAAATATGTACAATATTAATAATAATAAAAAATACTATCATATTGGACTGCTTACAGTAAAATAACGTCAATATGTTGAGAATATTTTTGATTCCATTATACAAAAGTTAAACAAAAATATTAATTAGCAATATATGAAGTTGTGAGATTCGTTAGTATTTAAGACTCAAATAAATACATTTTTAAATGTTTCGAAATTCTCAGAAAATGAAATAAAAAGAGATGCTTTACTTTTGAGTCTTAAATACTGCATAGAGTCAAAGACTGAAACAATAAGCAATGCTGAATGCCTTTAAACATGTATCTATGTATATCCATATATTTATGTAACACATATATAAAAAATCAATTTTATATCATAATCATTAAGGTGGATTTTATTTAAAGTTAATTTAAAATTTTACCTAATAAAGGCATGTTTTAGTGTTGAAGTGCTTAAATTAGTGAGTTAATAAAATGATTTTCTGCCCTGAGTTATCTTCTTTTTTCTCAATTGCATTTTAAAAATCAGTGAGACCATGATCCTATCATAATTCAACAAATGATCATGTTCTGCCCACAACTCTGTCGACATGGAATTAAAAAAAAAAATTGGTGTATGTTTTCTAGACTGTGTTCTACATCTATGCCAAATTTCATCAAAATCTGTTCAGCATTTTAGGCTATAAACTCCAACAAACATCCATCCAATCAAACTTTCGCAGTTATAATGTTAGTAAAATTCACAAGTATTTGTGTAAATGGATGTACGTCTAGGATACCAACAATAAACTTTTTTATAATACTAGCTCGCCTAACTTTGTCCCCGCAGAATTACAAAATAAAATAACTTAGTCTACATGTACTTTCAGACTATGTTTTATATTTATACTAAATAACCGTAGTAAAGAACATCCAAACTAGGATTTACAATATGTAAGGTAGTCTAAATAAGATAATAATTAGTATTAAAATAGATATTTATTATAACCAAAACTTACAGATTAAACATCACATTAATATTAAATACATTTAATTAAAAAAGCCAGCTTTCCAATTCACTCCTTTGCATCGGTGATACCTTCCGTGCTGATAGCAAACATAGCCTCCGTCTCCGGCAGACAGGGGCTGTCGTATATCTTGCATACCCTGTTGTCTCCCCTCCCCTTCCTCAGGTACAGCCGGGTAGTGGACGCGTGTGCTATAATATGGCCTCCAATTGGCTTCTTTGTATCAGCATTGAATACACCAACAGCGTCCACTTGGGCAACTACTTGGTTGGTTATTATCACCGCTACACCAAACTACAAAAATAAAATTGTGAGTAAAGAGTAACACGACTTTTACCTTAATTAAAAAAATCATGACTGACTATAAAAGATGAATATACTATAAAATATTGAGAAAAAGATTCAGAAAAAAAATGAAGTGAGATTCAATTTTATTTTTTTTTATTTTACTTATCGCGTTTACTGGGGAACGATTAGAGCTTTCACCCACGACTCAATCTAGGTGGAATTAAAAAAAAAACTAAGTATACTATGTGTTTTCCCAACTATGTTCTACATCATCAAGATCTATTCAGTACTTTACGCTGCAAAAACTAACATCCAACCACCTAAACTTTCGCATTTATAACTTTGAAGTATGACAATAATAACTATAGTTTATCAAAATAGTTGGTTTAAGAAAATAAAATAAATATTACCTCATCAGCCAGTCGGAGCAACATCCTCATGAAGCGGCCAAGATGTAACTGCCTGGAGTTGAGCTCACCACGGCCTGAGTAGTCTGTTCTATACAACGCTGTTGCACTGTCTACTATCAGTAATGAATATCTGAAAAAAAAAACAATAATGACATGTATAATTGATGTTAAAAAATGAAAATAATTTGGTACTCGCAGCTCAAAACTGGTACAGTTGCTGAAATCTGTGGTTTCCACTTACAGATTACCTTGTATCTTACCAAGACAAGCTCTTCAATTTACAAATAAGCAATTAGGTAGCAATAAGTCGCCCAACAGCATAATAAAAAGCTGTGAATTATTGTCAGTGTTTTTACACGCTCCTTATTTTTAACTTCGCGCTTTAACGCTCATTTTAATATCTGGTTATTTTTTTCGCGTCATCCATGCGATATACGACAGCGATGTCGAAGCGCTAATAGCCTAATGGTTTGGAATATGGACTACAGATCTTGCAGTCAAGGGTCGAATAGAAATGGCTAAAGGAAATATTAGTAACGAGCTGTTGCCCGTGACTTCGTCCGCGTGGTATTAGAAAACATGCGAACTATAAAAATTACAAAAAGCTACGTATCCCTCGGGAACCGGACATTTCTCGGGGATGAAGCTTATCTCATGTGTTTCACTCCAGACTTTGTTTTAAATCTGTGCCAAATTTCAATAAGATATGTTGAACCGTTGCAGAATGATCGAGTGAACATTAAAAAACTAAATTAATGAATCCCACGGGAACCGTAACTATTCCAGGGATAAAAAGTAGCCTATGTGTTCTTCTAGACTATGCTCTAAACCTGTGCCAAATTTCATGGAGATCCGTCCAGCCGTTTAGGTTACAAACGCTAACAAACATCCATCCATACATCCATCTATCTAAACTTTCGCATTTATAATATTAGTAACAAGTAAGATTAGGAAATTAACAAAAAAATCTGCTAGTATTAAGAAAAATTCATACAATTGTCGCTTAAGTCTATTACCACTAGATTTCACAAGTTTTCACTTCATAAAAGATGATTTACCTAGATTCAGCCATCATAGCACAGGCCTGTACAAGCAGCTGCGTCTGATGATCAGTGTTGTAGGCGCGGGCGTAGGCGACATTGTCGAGCACGGCCGCGCCCTCCATGCCGTAGCGCTGCGCCACCGCCAGCAGCCGCTCGGGCCGGAACGTGCCTTCCGTGTCTATATACATACATTTACCTTCACCTCCAGACTGTTCTATTGGTAACTGAAATTAAATTTCTAGACTATAGACAACTAGTACCACACAGTTGGATATAGTTTGACCAATCGACCTATAGGATTTTTCTCATATTGGACCTATCAAATCCATACATTCAAATGACTAATAGGGTAAAAAATCCTTATGCATTGATCTGTGGCCATTGGCTCATCAGGAGAACCGAGGGGTGTAAAAGGCAAAAGATTTATATGTTTTGAAGGGAAACCAGAGTAAAACCAATACGGTAATAATAACGAAGTAACAGCTCACTCAGCCAACTCAAGCCTGGTGAATCTGTAAATGCCTCTTTAAAGCAAACAGTGGCCATTCTGTCACTAAAAAAAACCTAGGGGTGTAGGATTCTTATTGTAGGTTGCTAGGTCGTACTTAGGGTTGTGGTAAATAGTAAGTATTGTGTCAAATTCTTATTCCATAAATAACATACAAATACTGCAATCTTGTTAGCTACAAACATTTGTCAGATGTTATGGAAAATCCAGTCATCTTAGTTAATGTCTACTATAAAACAAATACTTACTAAAATTTCCTCAAGTCAATACATGAAAATATGAAGTGATATTTAGCTCACATGATGACTATATGCAGATATTGTACTAAAATGTGCATGTAAACGGAAACTTTGTTATAACATTGAAGATTAAAATATACCTGACATGTCACTGCTAACGTGTGACATAATTGTGTTTTCCCTGTTCTGAATTCACCAAATATTTCAGTGATTGAACCTGTTTCTATTCCTCCGCCCAACAATCTGTCCAACTCCTTCGATCCTGTTGTTAATTGAATTATTTCTGCTCTGGAAAATTAATATTATAATTCACACAAAATACAAAACTATTGATAGTACATTGGTCATAGAAAATAATTTTTAATACAAAAACACTAAAAAGTTAACAAGTAAACCTTATCACACTCATCTTTATCTATAAAAAAGCAAAGTACTGGATTTATTATCCAGTCTACCCACATTTAGACTTAAAGCATGAACAATGATCTATTCATGAAAGTGGATGTGGATAAAAAGTGAACATAAACTATTTTTTTTTTCATCTTTCATATTTTTTTTAAACCACATTGTATGGAAAAGGATACAATTCATATTTAACTATAAAATATCATAAATTCAAACATATCACTTCCTAGTATACATATCTGATTAAAATGTAATAAATCTGTTGATGTAACTTATTTAGTAAAAAGATTTACGTCTTAATACACAAAAACAAGTTTAAACAAGTTTAGTACCTCTTCTGATGAAATTCTGTTGCAGTTGTAAAGCCCATGGGAACTAGCTTAGAAGCTTCCAATAGTATTTTATCTGCTTTTGCTTCAGATATTCCTTTTATTGTAATCAACCATTTTTTCGGAGCATACGCAACAGACTCCACCGTATGATATCCCGCCTCCTCCAACTTCTTTATATCACCCGACGTTATTCCATTACCCTGAATAAATTAACTTAGTTATGTATTGTTTGCATTTAAATGTTAATTACGTTATTAAAATTGTTATTACTTCTAGTTTACTAATAAGTTGTGGTCCACAATCGTCCAAATCTTCTTCAACAGACGCAGTTACAGCGGATGCTGTGGCTGTCATGACTTATCATTTATTGATAACTTAATTTTAAGAATTACAAATATTGCAATATAAGTCGATCAATGTTTTCTTTTGTCTTTCAGTATGTTACAAAGTACTCTGTGGTCTTGATTATTTGAAACAAAATTCATGAAGTCGAGCACATATTTTTATGGTTTTCAAACTGTCAAAGTCAAAACAACAAAAGTTGAAGTTGGTTCAAGGTTTACTTCTCCTTTTCCCGCCTTTTTCCTTATCTTTTTTAAAGTTAATCTTTGTATAAAATTCTCCTTAATTATTACTTTGTAATCGTATCAATGTTTTATAATGTAAGTTTTATTGAAAACACTCAAAAAATGAAAACAAACATTAATCGATTGTTTTTTAACTAAAGAAAATAATTTGTGTTGTTCATTATTAAGAGATAACAAGACACAAAGTGTTTAGAAAGAAAGAGGATATAAAACTCAAGATCATAAATATTTTATCTGCATTCTGACATTAATCAGCTGTTGGTGACGTTTATTTTTAGCGGCAACAAAAATTGAAAATAAAACGGTGTTGGATTGAACGCTTATATTTCCTTAATAATGGACGAAATTTCGCTTTTAATCCGCGGAGAGGAGTTTATAGTAAAAAAAGAGATATTGTGTGAATATAGTGATTATTTTAAGGCAATGTTCAGTGGAAATTATATAGAAAAAGAGAAAAGCCAAATTGTTATAAATGTAGGAAAATCGATATTACTTTTTTTATATGAAATATCAGATCTTTTCGCTAATTTCTATATTGAATTGCAGGTCTTACAGCCAAATATAATGCAAATTATTCTTCAATATATGAACATTGGTTTAATGGATTTATCAGAGCATTCTCATCAAATAATTGGTGAAATAGCAATGGCTGCTAATTTCCTGCAAATATCGGAACTTATAAAACAAATTGAATATATGTTGGATATACAATTATCTGTTACCAACTGGATTGATACAATGACGATTGCTGAAAACGCTTCTTATATGAAACTGGAAGAACATTCAGTTGCATTTGGTCTATTTTCATTCAAATCAATGAAGCCTAGCTACATATCGTCTATAAGAAAATTGTTTTGGTACCTTTCTCATCCATACTTAGATGCGGAATGTGAACTAGATGTGTTTAAATTTGGTCTAGATTGGGTATTGAATAATGAAACTGGAGCTGATGCTATCATTATTGTACTGGGTTGCTTAGACTTAACTAAGTTATCACTTAATGATTTATTAGAGATGAAATCATTAATAACTGTTTATAACAGCAGCTTGCCTGCCAAAGTTATTGATTGTTTGGTCATGCTACATAAAAAATGTGGGAAAATATTACCACAGATATCAGAACAAATGGAATTATGTGAAACATTTACTAGAAGAGTTTATGATGAAGTGTGTAATTTGGTTAAAGAAATTAAGCAGCGTAAACTAAAGTTTACAATATCTTTACCGATGACAATCAAACAACCATTAGCAGATGAATCTCCACATTATATGTACACATATACTTTAGGGGAAGGTTTTCATAAGTGGTTGGAATTAGTTGAAAAAAATTTATGGGGATGGAATGTAGTATCATATAATGGTACAAAACTTATTATAGTCGGTGGGGAATATGGCAAAGGTACTGGTACATTTATGAGAGATGTCAAAGAGTATGACACATTGAGAAAAGAATGGAATAGACATGGAGTTCAATTGCCACAGAGGAGACATGGGAGTGTTGCCGTTTTGGGAGACTGTTTATACATTATAGGAGGTGTAGGTGGGTTTAGGTTAGTAATATAAATTAGTAGTAGTAGTAGTAAGGGCTCCGGATTCCGCAACTACACGGCTAGTGCGTATTTTGCGTGAGAACAGGACATGGATTACTCCAGCCAACCCAGCTCTCCGAAGAACCCCAGCAAACCCTTCATGTTGCTAGTGATATAAAGTACAAATTAATTAAGGGAGGTGATAAGCAATTTAAATTGATTTCATTTTCAGGGTAGTGTTAGATACAGCAGTAATATATAATATGAGAGAGAAAACTTTCAGGAGTATAGCAAAACTTCCAGATGCGATACAGAATCCAGCAATTTGTTGTCATGATAATCAAATATATATAGCGAGTCACAAACATATATACAGACATGTGGAGACCGATGATAAAGATGAATGGGAATTAGTAGCTAGAGTTAGTTTCCGAGTTAAATGTATGGTGTCCCACAAAGGGTACATTTACTGCACACAAAGTTATTATAATGAACTCTACCGGTTTCGACCATTTGTTGACAGTGAATTACAATCTCTTTCTAGTTTTTATTCTATACCTACAGTTTTATGTACTTTAGGTGAGTATTATTTTTAAATATTTTGAGGTGATAAATGACTGCCAATTGCTCACAGGAAAAAGTATGGTTTATTATCACATTCCTGAATGTGTGTGCTAGCAAAGCGATAGAAAGACACGATCGATCTACGAATTCGGCTTGTAACATTCTCTTGTAAAATTATCCAACAATCAGCTTTACAACCTTTTTTCATTATAAAAAAGGCTATTAAGATGTTTATGCTCTAGAAAATAACTTTTACAAATTGAAGAAATTTTTAACATTCAGTTTAAATAAATCTTTTTTAAAAACAAGTAATAAAATGTATGTATTTCTAAAACACGTAATCTTATGTGACCCATTTATTTCAGACGGACGACTGTTAGCATTCACTGAAAATAATAAACTCTTCAAAAATAATGATGTTTTATCCCTAGAAGAATATACGGAAACCGCAGATTGTCCTGAAGTACTGGACACACGGACAGACACACAGATGACAATAAATGAAACAGCAGGTTACTGTGCCTTGGTTATGGATATACCACCATTATGTAAATCTGTGTCGCCATATCATATGCAATATTTAAATAAATACCCTGATTGAATTGTAGTCTAAAGTTTTGTATCTTTAAGTGTTTTATTATATTTATTTACCAGTAAAATGAAGGTTCTTCTGTATTAAACTCAAACCTCGGTAACTTAAAAATCTCGTATAACTTCAAAAAATATGTTCCCTTCCCATCAGAGCCCAAAACCTCTACAACATAGACCTTTGGTAACTTAAAACCTATAACTTAAAGTATTTTTTGTTTCCCTTCGACTTTAACTTATCAAGGTACTACTGTAGTTTTTATTTAGACTACGACAAATAAAAAAAAAATCTAGTAATCATACTAATATTATAAATGCGAAAGTTTAGATGGATGGATGAATAGATGGATGTTTGTTAGAGTTTGCAGCCCAAACGGCTTAATGGGTCTCGATGAAATTTGACATAGATGTAGAGAATAGTCTGGAAGAACACATAGGCTACTCACTTTTGTCTTTTTTTAATTACACGCGGATGGAGTCGCGGCGAAAGCTCGTCCATAATAATGTAATGATATAATAATTGTTTTAATAAATTCAGTTTTAATGCATATTATATACAAAAATGCAAATATTAAATCTTACTAATGTTATAAATGTAAAAGTTTAGATGGATGGATGTTTATTAGAGTTTGTAGCCTAAACGGCTGAAGAGACCTTGATGAAATTTGGCATAAATGTAGAGGATATTCTGGAAGAACACATAGGCTACTTGAATTTGTTTTTGTAAATCCCGAGCGGTCTGAGTCGCGGGTGAAAGCTAGTAAATAATAAAAACAACATTTGTTATTAATTTACATTTATTTCGACATTCATTTACAAACATACAAATTTTTAATTAAAAATGTACCATACATTTTGTACAATATTTTAAGGCGTATAATTTTGTTAATAATTACACAACATTCAAAGGTGACAGCATTTTATGCGATCTCAGTGAGACTAGGGAGTCACCATGATAGTTTCACACGAGGGTAGGGAAATCGAATGTAATTGAAGTAAGATATTTTGCACTTGGCTGTAATTGTCATTTGATGTGTATGATATAAAAATGTCTGTTTACAATGGTATTGCATTATAAATGTAAAATAGTTTATAATTTAATTTCTCATCATAATTGAATTCGACTGTTTTCAGTACTGAAATTGTACTAAACATCGCTGAACTACCCTCGTGTGAAACTTATAGAAGTCATTACATTTTAAGGTTATACGAATATAAGCGATATAAAAACTATATAAATCAATATTATCTCAACACTGGTGTTACATAACTATGTGTATGTTATGTACAATGTAGAAAACCTTAGCATTTGTATTATAGGCAGTTTATTTTAGTATGTGATTATAAAAAGCTAGCAAATATGTGCTAATCTATACATGTAATAAAATTGGAGTGTCTGGTTGTAATATCAAAAGAAAAATTTCAGATTTCGGGAAGATGTATTAGCGATGCTGATAATGAAAATCGCATTTAAATTTTTGTCTATCTGTCTGTCTGTCCGCAAGCCGCGTTTGTTCCGGGTAACCTCCGGAAGGGTTGGTCCGATTTCGACCGGACTTTGACTGAAGGCTGACAGATATTATAGGCTATTTTTTATTTTAATATTGCGTGGACGTAGTCGCGGGCAACATCTAGTTCAATATAAAAATATATTATTAAAAATATTTAGTGAATATTTACAGTTTTTATTAAATTTTGTTTCGATTTTTTTTTATATTATAATATAAGATAGGTGGGTAAAAAGACAGATTTTATGCACATACTAAAACAAACGATAGGCCTATACTTAAACATTAAAGCACCAAAGAGAACCTCAATTTGTTTTTTTTTTTAAATATTGTTGCGTTTCGTAAAGGCACGTTAAAAGACGAATTTTAGTTTGTTCCTTTCCTGTTTGCAAATACTAATGTTTTTTAAGTCCTTTTTTTATAAATAGAAAATAGCGTAAATAATCTTAAATAACTAATTTGTATAAATCTATTAAAAAAGCTCTTTTATATCGCATTCCACTTAAATCTACTTTTTAAAAATTTACTTTTAAATATAATTTATAAGGCGATAAAGCGATTCAGATTTTTTTGTGTAGCTATCGAAATATTTGACATTTATAGTCTAACCAAAAATAAAAAAATCCAGGGCGATTTAATCGATTTCTTTATTAAATCAATTTTTAATATACACAAAGAAATTAGTTTCATATTACGCAATTTTTTTTTATTATTGGTCAGACTAAAAATTTCGTAAAATTGGAAGCACTACTTTAAAATTTTAATATTAATACATTTTTAGTATCTTAGAGTCGACTTGTAGGTGAGTTTTTTAAATATATGATAAAAAAAACGTCGCTTTTAGAATTCTCAGCAATTCATGTCAAATAACAAAAATATCCATAGACAAGATAAAAAATCAAACATTAAATCACGAAGAGAATCCTTGAAGATTCTCTCGATATATTTTACAATCTTACGTCCAACCTCCCGTCAGTTTGTGGAACAGTTCCTCATCCAGGGTCTGGTTGGCGTCTTTAGAACGCATGGAGAGGAAGATGTACCCTCCTATGAACTCGTGCACCACCTTACAGTCCGCAGACTGCACCGAGAATATTATATTCCCCTCCTCGAATTGCACCATCATATGCTTTATCTCCCAATTCACGTTCCATGCCTGAAATATCACATTTATAATTGAAATCTATCAAATAATTATGTATACAGACAATAGACTATATTGAAAAATATTTTTTTCTTTATTTTTCCCTTCTATGTTCATTACTCGTTTCAATTTATGATAAAAAGAATCATTTTCAAGGTCATTCTACAGATCTTGGATTCAAATCCCGCCATGTACTAACGTGATTTTTGATTTTTTTGAATTTTAATCTATCTATCTATATTATTATAATAAAGCGTAAACACACACTTCTTTGTTGCCTAAGATGTTAGCAATTACAGCATATTTTGAATAATTCTCTTTTTAATAAAAAGCCTTACGTTTAAAAAACTTACGTCACGCTTTAGGCTATATATTTCACGCCATTAAACTTAGGATGTAAATATTTTGGATGAAAACCCTAATGTGGGAACGAGACCATAAGTTGCTGCCAACATCAAGGAAGCAAGATTGCTATGGTTTGTCATGTCATGTCATTTTGACATTTGAAATTTCAAATGACATGTAAACAACAAAATAAAGTTTTGATAATTTTATGCGGATGAAGTCGCACGGGAACAGGTAGTTTAGATTTATTTGAACCTTCATGGTGCTGTATCTCCAGGTCTTGATGTGGTCGCCGGTGGCGGGGTCGAGGCGCATGAGGCGGTTGTTGGCGACGCTGATGACCTCGTCCTTGCGGTGGCCCATGAAGCGCACCACGAACAGCGTCTGGCCGTACTCCGCCAGGTTCTGCCACGTGCGGATGTACTGCAGCTTCGCCTCCAGCAGCGGCAGCTCCTTCACGTTCGCGTGGCTCTCCAGCACCCGCTGGGTGAACTGGAATTCAAATATAACATATTATAAACAGGCCCATTTTAAACATTCTATCACCAAAGTCGTCCTGGGTACGACGTTAAACTTCCTAGTCGCCAACCCGCATGCCCAGCGTGACGACTTAAGGGCACAAACTTCCCAATGAGAGGACACAGAATGCCACGGCCCCCAGTACCCGGCAGCTCTACTATTCCTGGCCAAGGTGGCGGTCATGGTAACGGTAGGGCAGGGGGTGCGAAGAATCCCCGGTCGGTAGGCCACCATAAACAACTGACCATTGGCACATTTAACACCCGGACTCTGAGGCGAGACGAGGATGTGGGAGAGCTGGAAGTAGAATTGAGTTCTATAAAATGGCACATTCTTGGACTTTCGGAGGTCCGTAGAGAGGGTGAGGACACCGTAGTCCTCGAGTCTGGCAACCTTTTCTACTACCGCGAAGGAGACCAGCTTTCCCAGGGCGGTGTCGGGTTCCTCGTTCACAAAACCCTCACCAGCAACGTTGTGGAGCTTTCGAGTGTGTCGTCGCGGGTGGTATACCTCATACTCAAACTCTCTGAGAGATATACACTCAAGGTCGTGCAAGTTTATGCTCCAACGACGACGCATCCGGATTGTGAGGTCGAGGCCCTATATGAAGACATCTCCAAGGCCATTCGTAACACCACCAAGACCCACTTCACCGTTGTTATTGGGGATTTTAATGCCAAAGTGGGAGTACAGGAAGATAACGAGTCTATAATCGGACGGTATGGTTTGGGGTCGAGAAACCACAGAGGACAAATGCTTGTCAATTTCCTGCAGATGGAGGGGCTCTATTTGATGAACTCGTTTTTCAAAAAGAAGCCCCAAAGGAGATGGACCTGGCAAAGCGCCGATAAAGTGACACGGAACGAGATTGATTTCATCATGGCGGATAAAAAGCGAATATTTAGGGATGTCTCAGTGGTCAACAGGTTTAGTACCGGTAGTGATCACCGACTTGTTCGGGGCACCCTAAATATAGACATGAAGCTTGAAAGATCCCGATTGATGAGGTCAACTCTACGTCCTTCCCCTCCTCAAATCATAGCGGCCTCCGATAAGTTCCAACTGGAACTTCAAAATAGATTCAGTTTGCTGGAAACCTCTGCGGACGTGAACGAAGTAGCAGAGAATATTGCGGCGACACTATGCAAAGTTGGCAGACGCTACTTTGGATCAAAACGTAAAGATCGCGAAGCCAGGCTCACCCCTGAGACTCTAGCTCTAATGAGAAAGCGACGTGAAGCCACTGCATCCGCAAGAGCTACAGCAGAGTATGCAACTCTTAATAAAGACGTCCGGAGGATGATTAGGCGCGACTATCGTAGCTTTAATGCTAGACGCATTGAAGCTGCGATAGAGCGTAACAAAGGCCGTAAAGCCCTTACACAGACGTCCAAAAATGCACCTCTGATGAAGCTTAAGCGAGAAGATGGCTCCGTAGTTTCTTCCAAGCTAGAGATCTTAGGCGAGGTAGAAAAGTTTTATGGCGACCTCTACGCAACACACACAAACCCACCCACACCTGCCGCTCGCGCTAGTGACAGCAGAGCACCGCTAACCCGGCACTACTCGGACGATGTCCCGGACATCAGCTTAGATGAGATTAGGATAGCCCTAGAACAGCTAAAAAATGGTAGAGCACCTGGTGAAGACGGAATTACTACAGAACTGATAAAATCCGGAGGGGTTCCTATCCTGAAGGAGTTACAGCGGCTGTTTAATTCCGTCATACACAACGGGAGTACACCATTGGCGTGGACCAAGAGTCGGGTCGTGTTGTTCTTCAAGAAAGGTGATAAAACTTTGTTAAAGAACTACAGGCCGATATCTCTCTTGAGCCACGTCTACAAGATCTTTTCTAGGACTATCACGAATCGTCTCTCCCGAAAGCTTGATGAGTACCAGCCACCGGAACAGGCTGGGTTTCGAAAGGGTTACAATACCGTAGACCACATTCACACCCTCAGGCAAATTATACAAAAGTCTACTGAGTATAATTTGCCTCTTTGCGTGGCTTTCGTGGACTACGAGAAAGCGTTCGACTCTATCGAGACTTGGTCAGTTCTGGAATCCTTGCAGCGATGCCAGGTAGACTATCGCTACATAGAAGTGCTGAGGTGTCTATATGACGCCGCGACGATGACCGTGCAAATCCAGGACAGCCAGTCAAAGCCTATCAAGCTGCAGCGGGGTGTCCGACAGGGAGATGTTATATCTCCGAAACTGTTTACCGCTGCACTTGAAGATGTCTTTAAAACGCTGGACTGGAACACACGCGGAATAAACGTCAATGGGGAGTATATCTCGCACCTTCGATTTGCGGACGATATAGTCGTAATGGCGGAATCCCTGGAGGATCTCAGTCGTATGCTTAACGATCTCAATGCCGCTTCCCGACGCGTGGGGCTACGGATGAATCCCGACAAGACGAAGGTCATGCTCAATGAACAAATCGTCCCAGGCCCAATTTCCATCGGGAATGCGGCCGTTGAAGTAATAAATGAATACATCTACCTCGGACAGGTCATACAGCTTGGCCGGGGTAACTTCAACAAAGAGATCGATAGACGCATACGACTGGGCTGGGCAGCATTTGGAAAGATGCGACCAATCCTAACCTCGCAAATTCCTCAATGTCTAAAGACGAAACTATGTCTTTAACCAGTGCGTCCTCCCCACAATGACCTACGGCGCGGAGACCTGGACGCTGACGGTGGGGCTGGCCCATAAGCTACGAGTCGCACAGCGGGCGATGGAGAGAACTATGCTCGGTGTTTCTCTAAGAGATAAAATCCGCAACGATACAATTCGACAGAGAACCAAAGTACACGACATAGTTCTCAAAGTCATTAGGCTGAAGTGGCAATGGGCCGGACACATCTGTCGATCCAAGGACGCCAGATGGGGAAGGAAAGTCCTAGAATGGAGGCCACGGACAGGGACCAGGAACGTGGGGCGTCCTCCCTCCAGATGGACCGACGACTTAGTGCGCACGGCGGGAAGTCGTTGGATGTGGAAGGCGGAGGACCGCATTCTGTGGAAGGCATTGGGGAAGGCCTATGCCCAGCAGTGGATGAACAAAGGCTGATGATGATGATGATGATGATGATATCACCAAAGCTACGTTTTTTATTATTTTTTAACAGACGGACGTGGTTGCAAGCAACAGTTAGCTCCCTTATTCTAATATAAGGTAAGAGATTTTAAGATAACTTGGTTTAGCAATGATTGAGTTCGTTTTTTTTGAGTCTTTTGCCAAAATTTGCATTTATAACGGCTTATTAGGAGTTTATCCGAATTAAATATTTATAAAAAAATGTCTCACTCTAACATAATTCGCAATACGTCCTTGAACTCTCAAGGACGTATTGCGAACCTTGAATACTCATTCAAATGCTATTTCTAGTTATTTCCACTCTTCCTTGCCATCCTTTCCTCTTAAGAAAAGGGGTGGAAAGGGAAAGGGACTTAAATTGGGCCTCCGTCACCACACTCATCAGACTGTACGCGGAATAGTTCCGACTTTACGGCTGTCTTCTGTGTGGTGGTGGTAATGCGGAGGGGGGGG
>NW_013528582.1:2084216-2090164 GCF_000836215.1 Papilio polytes
CAGCGCGCGTACTGCTCCTCCTGCACCAGGGTTCACAATTTACATTTTTATAGCGCCGGCAAACATCTTGAACAATACTTAGTTGCGCTTGCTATTGGTTAATCAGTCGACCTTTGCGTTCCGCTTCTTTCCCCGTATTCCGTTTACTCCCGATTACACTTATCTCCAGTTTTTTTGACCCAATTTCGTTGTTACTTGTTTTCGGTAATAACTGTTTGTAACTACTTTTCTGTTGTTGTTAATGTTAAGTCTTATTTGATTATTATTGTTTCGACCTTTAAGTTGAGTATGCCACGAAAAAGTAACAATGTTCTAAAAAGACAAGCCAGTAAAATGGTACATTGTTTCATGAAAGAAGAATTATCTAAAGAAACTATATTTTTTCATTCCTAATTAATACAAATACTTAAAATATGGCAATTATTTTGTCTAAAATTGTACGTGCGCGAACCTTCGCCCACTACACCGCTTTTTGTTCAAATATTTTGCCGGTCATTATACCCGGCCGTGTACATTGTGTAAAAATACCGTGTTTGCATGGAAAAAGACCAACCGTAGAAGTATTAAGAAAACTGTCTTAGAAAAATTACAAGAAATAGGTAGTGGAAAAATCCTCCTTGTACGTATCCTATCTTCCTATTAAAGGTAGACAACGCAACTACAAACGCAATTCAAAATGTCTATGAAAATGAAAAATGAAAATGAAAATATTTATTATTAACAGTAAAGATTACACAAAGACAAATAACTTTTGACAATAACTTAAAATTATACATGACAGAAAATTAAACATAGTTGTTATGTTAAGTTATTATATATTGGTTATTCGAGTTCATCTGTTGATGGCCACACTAGGCAATGCCTGTATCGTGGCCACCGAAAATTCATATATACTATCCGTATCCATACATAAAATTACAGAAACCCACACTCAGGGCAGCGTCTATAACGCACATTTACTTAAAAGTTACTCATATATAAATTTGACTATAACTAAATGTAAGAGAAAAATAAGTTTATAAATGATAATAAAGGGAATATAACTATGGACATATATTACTTGTATGTAAATATATATGGCACGAGTATATTAATAATATGTAAATATATCACAGTATCATAATCCAGTTTTTTTATAGTAGTGATTTGTTATGAATTTATCTTCAGAAGGTTCTCGGTATCAGAGTAGTTTAAAGTGAGCAGCCAATCCAGTATGATGGATTTGGCTTGTGGCAAAGATTTTTCTGATAAGTCACAGTGTTTTACTGCAGAATTATAAATATGAAACTGAATAAATGTGCCCGTCCGTTGTGCAAAGTAGGATTTGGCTGATGGCATGGGTAATCGGTAGACTCTGCGAGCCAACATATCTTTGTAAGTAGCAGATCCCAAAACAGTTTTATGAACAAACACCAACGTTTTGAATATATATAATTGCCTTACGGTAAGGGTACCACAATCCCTGTAAAGATCCGTCGTGGGGTACCGGAAAGGTTTTTTCATCATAACTTTCAATACAGAACGTTGAGCTCTTTCAACTCGAATCATATATCTAGCGTTTGCTGCACCCCAGCAAGTAATACAATATGTAAGGAGCGATTGGCATAACGCAAAGTATATACTTTTTAAAATATCTAAGCTAGTCACATCACGTAGTCTTCTCATAATACCAATAATTTTGCGCACCCGAGATGAAAGCGACTCAATGTGTTCTTTAAAAGTTAATTTTTCGTCTATTTGGACTCCTAAATATTTAACTACACTTGTTCTGTTTAGCGAATCGCAGGCGCAGCCATCGGCGACACAAGAAGAATGATGTAATTTAATAATAGTACTTTTATCAGGTGCAGAAGCCGCTGTTTTGTGGAAACAAATATAGTTGGTTTTTTTCACATTAAGGGTCAAAAGATTATGTTGGAGCCAGACACTAACTCGAGACATACCTATTTGAGAATTTCGTAAAGCTTCTTGCCACGTCAAACCATCGAATAAAATTGCAGTATCATCTGCATAGCATATGACATCTGCATTACCTAATGGTATGTCATGTATGTCATTTATATAGATGGTAAATAGCGTAGGACCCATGATACTACCCTGCGGGACCCCACAGCTAATGAACTGAGGGCTGCTCATGACTTGACCAATCCGGACACATTGCATCCGGTCTGAAAGGTAGCTCTTGAACCAGTCATGCGCAGTGCCTCTTATGCCAATATTAAATAGTTTTTGTAGAAGGATAGGAACAGACACGGTATCAAAAGCCTTGGCCAAATCTAAAAAGACAGCCACGCAGCATTTTTTGTCATCAAGTTTTGAAGAGACGGTGGAAGTTAGAAGAGAAACTGCGTCTTCGGTGCTTCTACCCTTTTGAAAACCAAATTGTCTTGTTGCTATAACATTTTGGGAATTGAGATAATTAGCCAAACGATTGTTAACTAGCTTTTCAAGCAATTTAGAGAAAGCACTTAACAAAGAAATCGGCCTGTAATTTTCAATCTGTGTTTTGGGACCACTTTTATAAACAGGGATTACAGTAGCTTGTTTCCAAAGACAGGGGAATGTCCCACTAGTCATACTTAAATTAAATATATATGTTAATGGCATCAAAATGGCGCCTTTGACGTGTTTTATTAAAAGGTTTGACCAGCCATCAATACCAGTGGCTTTGCCATTTTGGAGGGACATGATTAATGTGTTCACTTCATCGCAATCTGTAGGAAACATGTAAAATGAGTTGGGTGGTGTAGTTTTAGCTTGGACTTTTTTGGCAAGATCCGTTTCTGTTAGGTTGATATCTGATAAAATCTTGTTTGTAAGACGTTGACCGATGGATGAGAAGTAGTCATTATGTGTATCAAGGGGCGTACTGCTATTTTCAGTATATTCTTCTAACAGTTCTGTAGGTACGTGCTTTTTTTCAATGAAGCCACACATCGTTTTAATGGAACGCCAAAGCTTCTTTGGGTTGTTTTTGTTATTGTTAATTTCATTCCTATCGTGTTGTAATCTTACTTTACGCAAGAGACTTACGAGAAAGTTGTGGTACCTTTTATACGAGATATGCAGTATATCATTATTTGGATCTTGTTTTGCACGATGATGAAGACGGTCACGATGCCTCATACAGCGCATGAGTCCGGGGGTAATCCAGGGTTTAAGGTTGTATTGTGATCTACTTAAACGGACTTCACATGTGTGCCTTTCTAAAGTAGTGACCAATATATCGGAGAACACATTCGCAGCTTCATTAATATTCTTGTTAGTAGTGACATCACTCCAGTCCTTCTCTAAAAGTTCTTTCTTTATACTCGCGAAGTCTCTTTTAAGTATTGTCCGGACTGGTCGACCTAGGTTCACTTTATTAATACTAATGCCAGCCATAACAGGGAAATGATCAGTTATGTCAGATTGGCAAACTACACCTACTGGGGTCAGATTGTGGTGTACGTCAGTGATAAATACGTGATCCAGACACGACGTCCCTCTGGTAGGCTTTGTGATGGCCGGTACAAATCCATGCTCTGCAAGGAAGCATTGGTATTCAATTGTTCTAGGATTGGATGAATCCAATATATTAATGTTTAGGTCACCAGCCAGGATCAAAGTTACTCCATCGACATTTTGAATAGAACTTTCAATGGAAGACAGAAAATTATCGATGTTGTTACATGACGGTGAACGGTAGATGGCGAATAAAGTAGCTACATTCTCGATATTAACCGCTAAACAATTTGCATCGTCGATGTTGGGCTCCGAAGTTGTCGAGTTCCATACATCACTTACGTAGACCACGACTCCGCTATTCTGATTTAAATTACGTTCCGTTTTAAACAAATTATAGCCTGGTATTTGTGGGATAATCGTGGTATCATTCAGCCAACATTCAGTCAAAATGAGTACATCGAGAGTTACATTCAAACGTGTTAGTGCTACGAGGAATGTGTCAAAGTTTTTTTGTATGCTTCGTATGTTAAGGGTAAGGATTTTGAAATTGTGGTTTGATGTAAAACATTGTTTACATAACTCAATTTGATTAACAACGCGGCAGTCAACTGTTAACGAGTCTAGGTCATTTACCAAATCGTCTATATTTTGATTGAATTTATAAACAGGTTTATCCATAAATATGTATACCATGACACATACTTTAGATTTAGGGGACTACTGTGTAATTTATTAAAGAACTTTTTTACATCGTGGTTATAAGCAAGATATAAGTTTGTGTGACAATAAGTATCAGGAAGTATAATAATACATATAGATGTCATTTCTTTAAGCAAAATACAAATACTTGTGACAAATTTTGATTGCAGTGATATTGTTAATTTATTGTTGGTAATTTTTGTACAAAAATATAAGATAGTTATGCGATTTACATTATAAAATAAAAGGTAACGTAACATTTTAGTTTGGAGCGAAGCAGCCCACTGACATTTACAGCTAGCAATTAAGGATGCTATAAGTTGAAAACAATCCACTTTATAACGTAATTTACATTTAAAATTTGATACAACTTTAGAGATTTTACCTTTAAAATAAACATATACGAAGAAAATAAAATTGCGTTTACACCACATTAGAGCAGGATGTACTTTTTTAAGACTGTTTGTTTGCACTGTGATTCTTTGGATATACAATAACGAAGAAAAATCAAATAAATAATATTTTATGACCTTAACAGGATACGACGGGATGTACAAGACAAATAAAATACTTTTACTTCGCTGTCGCAGCCAAAGGTGGGAAGATTCGGTCCAGGTCCTTGAGAGAACGAATGCGCACAGCAGGCTTTTTTTCCTTTTCTCTAACATAAATTGCACCATTGTTACACCAACAAAATGTATAGCCTCCATTTTTGGACCTAATCCTAGCGTCACGAAATAACTGGCGATTTTCCTTAGTGAGCCTTTCGTTGAGATATATTTTACGTGCTGCTCCGGGTATCTGTAGGTCGGATGTATTCAGATTTCGACGCGACCTCGACGACTGTACCAGTGCATCTCTTTTAGAACGCCGCAGCAGACGCACTACTACGGGACGTGACATCCCATGAGCTTCGTTGGGCCCCTCGGAGGCTGGCGCTGGGTGACGGGGTCCTACGCGCGTGATATAGTCAACGTCGTCTTCCTTGAGCTCCACACCGAGTTTTTGCGCTACGATCTGTACGGAGTGCTGTAAAGTTACATTCTGAGTCTCAGGAATTCCGATAATTTCGATTTCGTTTTTCATGTCGTTCTGCCTTTGTGTATGCAATTCGTCCTCTAAGCGTATAACTGTGGCTTTGAGAATGTTCAACTCGTTGTCCCGCTGTTCTAATACTTTCAACCTTTTGTCTGTGTTTTTAAGTGAGGCGACAATTTCATCCAGACGGGAATGACAGAAACACATAGACTTGGTCACATCTTCTAGTTGACATTTAAGTGACGAAATTTCCTTGGTCAGATTGCGCAGTTCGTTAGTAAACCCTGCTAACTCGGAGCCGGTGTTTGATTGTACGCTGCAATCGGGGCATTTCCAAGTCTTTTTCTTCTCTGCCGAACTAGCCAATGGAACACACAGGGTGCAAAAGCATTTGTCACAAGTTAAAGAAGTACATCTTGTAACATTAGTTTCTTTGGTAGTTTTTGAACACCCTGCGCACTTCATGTTATTTTAAACGTTGAACACTTATACTACACAAAAGATATCGTAAGCAATAAATCTTTTGTATTAATGCAAATGAGACCGCAACTATTTCACAGTGAGTCACGGCAGGGCGCCGAGTGCACGCGAAACGCACGGTTATGCACTGGACGGAAGTGCGAGTATTGCTTGCGCGCGAACTTTCTCAATGCACCCGCGCCGATCGGTAATTTATTCAAGTTATCTTAAGTGTTTATTTTACGTAATTTAGAATTTGTTTACGAATTCACTATCGCACACATGTTACGCGAACCATAACTGAC
>NW_013528582.1:2090274-2092035 GCF_000836215.1 Papilio polytes
CCTATTAAAGGTAGACAACGCAACTACAAACGCAATTCAAAATGTGTATGGGCAGCACTTATCTATATTAACGTAACAAGGACGCGGTACACTTACATCGTCGCATTTGAGCCACATCTCGTGCATAGCGTCTTCAGCCGGCACCTCCAGCTTGATGCCGTAGCGGCCGGAGGCGGGGTGCGCGTCCGGCGTCACCTGCGCAGTGCACACTCTTCTGTACCGTTCAAATTACATTTCACACATCTGAATAAAACCTTTCAGTCACATGTGAAAATGTGGATGGATTTTTATAAGAAATTAAATTAAAAAAAGAGTATAAACTACTGAACGGAACTCGATGACATTTAACATAGTTGTGACTATCTCACAAAGACCACATAGGCTGCTTTTAATTCCGAAAATGGTTTTACGGGTTCCCGTGAAAACATATTAAAAAAAAAACTGTAGATTTTGCTTGACAATACTATGTCGTGTTTGATGTAGCGTAATTAATCGTAAAGATTTGTTTTATTCAGTACGCGGACGGCGGTGAATCTGTAAAGCAAACTGCAAGGCAAACAGTGCCCATTCACAAAAAAAAAGCGGACGGAATTGCGGCTGAAAGCTAAACGCCATATAAAGTTGCAAGTCGTTAATTTACCCCTAAATCCACAATAGATTTAGTGGTATATTGATACTAAGTGTACACTTAGGGCAGTTTTAACGTTACCTCAGCTCCGCGCAGCTCCACGGAGTACGAGGGCGTGTCGCCGCGCGCGGCCGCGTCGCTGGACGCGTGTATGCGCAGCACGCCGTCGCGACACGACACCCAGCCGCGCTTGTAAGCCTTTAGTGTGAACCGTTTCGGCCTACAATACATGAAAAAAATAAATAAAATAAAAAGGATTTATTGGTGTAACAATCTATAACAATACAATAAAGAGTAAACACACTACTTGGTGGCGTAAGATGTCAGCAATCACAGAATATTTTTAAATAATTCTTTCTTTAATAAAAAGCCCTACACTTACGACACGCAATATTAAAGTTATGGGTAAATAAATTGAAAAAAAAAACCTTCATGTGGGAAAGGTATAAGTGTGTACACAGGTAGAGTTTTGATTTCATCTATTTCTTTCTAAACCTATTATCCTATCACCTACCAAATTATCAAGAATGGTGACGACTGTGATAACCGGTTACCCTAATAATTAAGGTATACGTTACTTGAGTGCGAAGGAGCCAGCTGAAAATCAGCGCGGTTTATTCCGTCCTGCATACGCTGAGCTGGCTACCTTTTGCCACGATTGTGTTTTCTTTACAATAAGTCCTTGTATGTAAATTCTATTTTGTGGCAATAAATACATATTCATTCATTCAAATAATACATATTCATTAAAGAAGTCAGAATAATCTAGTAAAAATCCTGACGCACGGACCCTACGGGAATAGAATCAGTACGATGAGATAATGATGATGAAAGAAGGATATACTTGCAGAAGACTAACTTATAACTAACAAAAAGAACAGGATGAAGCGGATCCAAGTGTACCAAAGAAATTCTTGACGAATCACAAATAAGAAACGAAATAACATAATATTGAGCCCGCTAAAATTATGAATCAACCAGAGCTTCTATATAGAAAAAGCTATATACCAAGATTTATTGTTACCTGAGGTATTTCAGGTTGTCTGCGAGCTCGGGCACGTGGGTGATGTCCTGTCGCGCGGGAGGTCCGCCCTCCAGCTGCTGCTGCAGCTGACTGAGGGCCGCGTCGATGT
>NW_013528582.1:2093496-2099824 GCF_000836215.1 Papilio polytes
CGGGGCATAGTCCATTGGAGCGGTCTAGACTGTTGGAGGAGCCGCGCGTCGCCGCTATGAACGTATTTGTGTCCGGCGGCTGCGAGGACTTTATCTTTTTCGCCTCTTTCAAGTTCTGGTAATTCTGCTTCAAGTGCGAGGGCTCGAGAGGGTAGTATAGAGAAAGTTCCTCTGGATGCCGTATACCTGAAACGACAATTAACAAATTATTTTATCAAGTAGGACTCGAATTAAGATGGGAGAGGACTCTGGAATTACTTTATAAGAAAATAAGAGCGTAATTTCCTCTACGGCCTTTGTTTTTATCTCATCTACTTCGCTATGACCAATGTAAAGACTGATAGTGCAACAGTTTTTGTTATGTTTCTGCTGCTACTTAGGTGTAAAACTTGATCAACTGCCCTTCATTCATGCACAAAGAACACTAGTTAGTGCATGAATGCACAAAGAACACTAGTTAATTATAGAATGGTTCTTACCGAGATTCTTGCAGAGCTGTACGACAGCACTGAAGGTGTCAATAGAGAAGTCTATCTTGCAGTCGATGTATCTAAGATCGGGTAGCTGTATGCGCAGTGGCTTGTGCATGGGCGTGAAGTGCAGCGCGGCGTCGGCGTGAACGCCATACTGGTCCAGCGTATGCTTCGGCCTGGACAGCCATTTGTTGCGTGTCGGCCACCAAAGTGCGTGGTCTGACCAGTCCTTTTTGAAATCTGAAACATATTAAATAATATTAGTTACCTGGAATGTTGCGTTTACCTACAAAATAAACGAAATTATCATTTAAACATTTTATATCGATACAGTACAGTATGTTTCTTTTTTATTGTAATACGATGTATCTAAAATATAAAAAAAGTTACGTATTTTCTGTATACAAAATCAACAACTAAAAACACGTAACTTCAGACGATTAAAAAACCAAGATATCATCCTGTTTCATTTCCGTTACAAAAACGAAAAGGCGAGCAAAAAAAGTATTTGGTAACGTCATCAGTGTAAAGAAATCTTTGTTACAAGCGTTTTTATTTAAATAAATACTTGCAACACCAAGGGGATGGTAACTCAGTAATGTTGAGAGCATACATTCTTTCGGTCCATGACTCATCATAAGGGCATTGACAGACTAAATATCGTCTAATTATTTGGGTGGCTGAGTCATTGGCTCATTGCTCTCTAAATCCATGTCCAAGCGTTATCTATGACTCCAGTAGCTAAACTGTTATACTCACGGTAAACAATAATCTATCTATATGTATAATAAAATTGGAGTTTCTGTTTGTAGTGTCAAAAGAAAAATTCCAGATTTAAAAATCGCATTTAAAATTTTTTTGTTTGTTCTAGGTCCCCAAGTCCAAATTTGCGCTAACGAAGCTTGTGGGCGACATAAATATACAAATTGACCGGCAAATCTGATGGTATTTCATGAAAGTTCTCGCAAATGTCACGCCAATATTTATGATAGACCCTCAGATAAGATTTTGAACTTCGAATACGATGCGTAAAGGGGACGCATTTTTTGGGGTTGCCGTAACCTATCAACTATTAGACAACTTATTTAATTGATACTATCGCTTTTAACTCAGAGCAATACTTCTCGTCAAGACTCAAGTTACGCGCCAATCTATCCATACTTCTAGTGACATTGACAGCTGTCAGCTAGGGACGTGCCGTTTATGCCGATAATCTAGAGTTGCGCCAATTCTATAGCACGGTACTAATTTTATTCCTAACACAATGAATATCGTATACATTAAATATAACTTGGAAAAGTTAAGTTGAGATAAACATGTTTTATTCTGAAGACGGCCACCTCCGACAGCAGGTCATTCATTCACCCCACAACTTGCAGGCTGACATTTTAATGGCGACACTTTATAGAGGACAGTAAAGTGAAATGCTACTGCGCTTTTACTGTTTTACGATCGAATATTACGTAAAAAATACACTCCCCGTAAATCCTAGTTAATCTGTGATTTATGTTACATCTGAATTTATTGTTTGTTTAACTACAAATTGCTTAATGGTGTTTACCTTATAAGTACAGCAATAAAAATAATTTTACTTCTTTTATCATGATTTTTTTCTTTAAATTGACAACTTACAGTTATTTTAGATACATCAATTACAAGATACACAATACAATTACAATTAACGTAATTTACAAGACATTTAATTAAAAAAAATATTTATCATTTGGTTTAATAATATTATCGGTATAGAATAATAATAATTATGACGCCAATGAGACAAAGAAACCTGTCGATTGTTTATAACAATGTACCACTACGCTTTTAACGATCAAACTCATAAAACAATCAGCGCGAGACATAAATGATTGACGTATTGACATGACAGTGGCTGCCAACCTTTCTCGAAATAATAAAAATATACGAGGCACTAGCTTTCGCCCGCGTAGCGTTTAAAAAATAAACAAAAGTTAGTATCCTATATGTTCTTCCAGACTGTCTTCTACATCTATGCGTAATTTCATCTAGATCATTTCAGTCGTTTAGACTACAAACTCAAACAAATATCCATTCGTCTAAACTTTCGCATTTATAATATTAGTAAGATAAGTATTAAAATCGTTCATTGCAAATCAATTAAGAATACAACCATTAAAAATGAAAAGGAAAGTATTAGGAAGTAAAAGAGGGTACATATAAAAAATATTTAGAAAATGTTGGGCACCACTGGATTCGGTGATAGTGTACTAAAAGTCACGTCTATGCGTTTTACTAATCTCATTCTGATAAAGGTTATATTTTATGTTAAAGTGTCGTGTGTTTACTACCTCGTGATTTTTACCACCATATAAATCAAAGGATTTCCACAAAATCTAATATATGTGTGAGGTTAAACAATGATTTTAAGATATTTATTTCATTAGATAACATATGTATTTATAAAAGCGTAATTTATAATTTAAACGTTTTAACAAAGGCATGGTAACACTTTTTACTACCGTGTATAATCCGTGGTCCTGTGTTAGTAGTGCGCACGCTTGCCGTCAGCCATTTTGGCGTCACTGTCGCATTTTACACAGATCTGAATATTCGAATTGGAAGATTTGTGACTTCAATCTTATTATAAAGGTATGTATTTATCGAGTTTATAATTGACATTTACAAATAATTAAACATAAAAATAATTTCCTTTATATTATTTCTATAACAAACGAATAATCAATAAGCTGCATTGACGACAGCGCCGTCTGTGAATATTTTCGTTCCCAATTAGACTTCATATACAAACGATAAAACCAGATGGCGTTGAAGACACATTATAGTAGTCTTAGTTATATTTATAACTTATGGAACAAAGCATAACATAATATAATGCGTTTACGAACAATTTTATACGAGTGACCCTAGTTATATTGGCAATTAAGAATCTTCTAGATTTTATGGGTATTAAATAAAATCTATTTGTAGGTTTCTCATACTTGGATTGGCAGAAGATCGTTGTAGTTGATTTTTTTAACTTTTTTAATTAGGCAACCTTACAATAGTTAATTATAGATAGATAAATACATATATCTATGTCCTATCAAGCCCATTTGTTCGATAAATTTTGAAAATTATGGCATAAGTAGATATATTGTACTATAAAAAAAATTTGTTGATTAAATCAGTAATAACTTGTACACAATTTTACATATGTATTTAGGAAATATTAATATTCTTCAAATTATTTGCAGAATTAATACTTTGAAGTTACAAAGGGATTCAAAACCTGCCTGATAATAATTACCTAGATATTGTCTCAATAATGACAAGCAAAGGAAGTCGAGAGGTAACAATGGCGATTGAATATTTATTTTTATAATAGTAATAAAAATACAGAGTAGTTCATACTGTGCCGACCCTAAATAAGGGCTAAGGGAAGTTGATAATGAGCAAAAAAATATTCCTTTTAAATGATGCTTATAAAGATTTTAGACAATTTTCACAATTATTTTTTTTATAAATCATACATTTTTTTCAGTCCATGGAAGAAACAGATGTAAAACATATCGAGATAATAGTAGATAATTATACTGATGAGTATAAAGGAGTAACAATGATGCCAATACAGAACATATCAGGAGATATAAAGTATGTTATTGTTGTACAAGAAGGAACCACACAAGTTAACAGTGATATCCAGGTATAGCATAACTTAGAAATTAAAGTCCTGTTCTGAGGGCGCTTCTATCGGCTTCTTTATTGCATCATACTAATATTATAAATGCGAAAGTTTAGATGGATGTTTGTTAGAGATTTCGGTGAAATTTGAAAAAGATGTACAGGATAGTCTGGAAGAACACATAGGCTACTTACATTTGTTTTTTTTAATTCCGCGGCGGACGGAGTCGAGGCGAAAGCTAGTAACTTATAAGTGCAAAGTTTGTTTCATATATTTTTGTAATTGAGGAATTTTTATCATGCTAAGAAATTAATTGCCGTAAAACATTCAGTGTCATATGCATAAGCTAAAGGGAGGTCCACTAAACATGGAACTAAAGATATATGTCATATCAACAATTTAAATGCTCCATTATAAATGTAAATAAAGTAATGGAAAAATAATAAAATTACATTGCCCCTCCCTTAACGATGCAATCATGGTTCAATTTATTCATATCATAAGATCACTTACTAGTTGATTTTTTTATTTCAGGATGAATTTATTAAAGTTTATGATTTCCATGAAAATGAAAATCTTAACATTAATAATAACGATACTAAAGTTTACGGGACCACTAAGAAAACTCAATCTAAGCGTTTCCGAGGAAACTTCCAGTGTAGTGTCTGTTCCTACACTACTCATCGTCGGTAAGTCTTAACACGAGCCAACAGTCTAACTACTGAGATAACTTCCAACCTATTTATAGTAAAGAATACAACCTATTATGCGAAATTATGATAAAAGCTAGTGTTATATGGAGGAGAAAGATATAACAGAAAGGAGTGGCAAGCTTTAGTGAAGGCCTTTTCGGTTCCCGCAACGCAATCTTTAAACCGGTGTCAGGAGTTATGAAAATCAAAATTAGTGTTAAGTTTATATCTAAATTATATAACATTGTCGACATAAAGACTATTTTATTATTATTAATAATACATCCTATTTACAGATACTTGCTCCTGAGACATTTGAAATCTCATTCTGGGAATCGCGACCATAAATGCAACGTATGCGCGCGCGGCTTCAAGACTGCCAGCTCGCTGCAGAACCATACCAACATGCACTACGGCCTCAAGCCGTATCGGTGTAAATACTGCAACACTCCATTCACTACTTCAGGTTAAAACTATAGCAACATTTTTTTATGATAAGTTGGCAAATGAGCCAATGGCCACCAACAAAGCGAAGCGACCGCTACCCTTAGACATCCGCAATTGTCGATGCGTTGCCCACCCCGAATCGACGTAGGACGTAGACACACAAAAAGATGATATTCTTAGGCATCTCCACGGTCAAATCTACTTTTCATACTCAGCCTTTCCTTATAAGGAAAGGGTAGGGAGAAAAACGGACCAAAATCAGGCCTTTGGTTAGAAATTGCTTCTACTCAATGTTTGTATTCTGTGTGGTCGTGGTATTGCGAGGTCGAGCCGGCCCATTCTTGCGAAGATGTTAAAGCGGTTTCTACCACTGATAAAATAAAGCAAATACAAATTTCAATAATTAGATGTAACTTTTTATTTTCAATTAAAGTATGTAATAAGTAAGGCAAAATAAAAAGTAATAGATTTAGCTTTTAACTTAGTTTTCTTACAATGTTTCCAGGTGAGTTAGTACGTCACATCAGATACAAGCACACACACGAGAAGCCTCACAAATGCCAGGAGTGCGAGTACGCGTCTGTGGAGCTCTCCAAACTGCGCCGGCACCAACGCTGTCATACAGGCGAGCGCCCCTACCAGGTATGTACAAACTACTAGCTGTTGCTCGCGACTTCGTCGGCGTCAAATTAAAAAACAACGTATCTCCAAAACAGCTTAAAGAATCTCGATGAAATTTGGCAAAAATGTAGAACATAGTCTGAAATGTTCTCTCTAGGCTATATACTAAAGCATACTTCATACTAATATTATAAAAGCGAAAGTTTAGATGAATGGATGGATGTTTGTTAGAGTTTGTAGCCTAAAAGACTGAATGGATCTGTATGAAATTTATAGATGTAGAACATAGTCTAGAAGAACACATGGGCTATTTACTCTTGTTTTTTTTTTAATTCCACGCGGCCGACGCACATTGGGCTGTATCCAGTTGCTCCATAGACAACTTTATCTGATGTTTGAAATGTCTCTTTTTTTTGCTTGAATGTGCTTTGTATCAG
>NW_013528582.1:2100983-2120222 GCF_000836215.1 Papilio polytes
GTTGTACAAACGTTATCTCTGAGGAAATAAGGCGCAATTGTGCGATAGCTGAGTTATCACCAATTTTGAGGGCGACTCCATACAAATTTTTAGAGAAAACGTTCTAATTGCGCTAAAAACATCGATACAAGATAAATATTACGTTATAAGGTATGCATTTACTGATACAAAGCACATTCAAGCAAAAAAAAGAGACATTTCAAACATCAGATAAAGTTGTCTATGGAGCAACTGGGTACAGCCCAATGTGCGACGTCGCGAGCGAAAGCTAGTTTATTTATAAATTAACACAGTCACAAGTAAAAGCTGTAAAATATATTTTGTTACAGTGTCCCCACTGCACGTACGCGTCGGCGGACACTTTCAAGCTGAAGCGTCACCTGCGCACACACACCGGAGAAAAGCCTTACAAGTGTGAATATTGCAATATGCAATTCACACAATGTAACTCTTTGAAGACACACAAACAAATACATAACAGTAAGCTCATTATTTAATACACTTACGAGCTGTTGCCTGCAAACTTCGTTATTGCGGAATTTAAAATAATGGCCGTAACATACCCGAGTGCACCTACCTTCTACCAGCTACCTTCCAGTCAAACCTCGTCAAAATCGGTCCACCCGTTCGCGAGATAACGATCGGTCTTCATTTTGACAGCGCGGAATTAAAAATAAAAAGTAGCCTATATGTCCGTCAGTGTCAGCTACCCTCTAGTGAAAGTCCCGTCAAAATCAACCCAGCCGTTTCGGAGATTGTATTAAACACGGTACAAAATATACAATTACAATGTTTATAATCTCATGTAAAAAAACATTTTTTTGTTGTTTGTTCTTCAAGTAAAATTTTCGACATTAAAACTGTAGCCTATCTTTTTCCTTGGCTCTACAGCCCTTCGTGGGCTTTGGCTTAGTCAAACATTTTCTCTCAATGTATTTGTAGCTATTGAACTCCAATTTATACCAACATGTTGCGTTTCAATTTACACCGTCTACCCATCTCAGGTCTTCTTTGATCTGTACTACTACTATATGTAAGTCTGTTTGTAACAAAGCACTTTGCTTGCAGTAAGCGACAGGCGTGAGTTCGCGTGTGACATTTGCCCGAGTAAGTGCGGACGCATGACGGACCTGCGCTTACACATACAGAAGCTGCACACCGCAGCTGAACAACCATTTAAATGTAAAATATGTGGCGAAATGTTTGCAGATCGTTATACCTGGAAAATTCATCATAAGGTAGGTGATTGATGGACTGGGTTCGAAAGATTTTAACAGTGGTAAAGCCCGGTTTAACATCTTCGCATGAATGGGCCAGGAGGCAAGTGAAATAACACGACCTCACAGAAGACAGGCGTCAAATCGAAGCAATTTCGCGTTTTATCTAAGTATATGCCGGATATAATTTGAGTCCATTTCCCTTAAGTAGATGGTGGAGAAACCCATAGAAAGGGAAAAAACCCCTATATGTCTCTTCCTCAATCAATGAAGGGTAGGCAACGCATCTGTAAGCGAATGTACATGGGCAGCGGTCACTTCCCCATTTCGGCGGATTCAGGTTTATATTATAAAAAAAAGATTGGGTATACAATGTTCAATTTTATCTTAAATAGCTTTATATATTTGCAGACGCATAAAGGCGAGAAGTGCTTCAAGTGTGAAATGTGCTCGTTCGCGGCGTGCACGTTGGCGCGCCTGAAGTCGCACGCGCTGCAGCACACGGCCGCTAAGCCGTTTGGCTGCGCGCACTGCGACCAACGCTTCAGGTACACTTACTTATCTCACATTCTTCATCGTTTCAGCCTTTGGTCGTGGTCATCTTAATGCCAGTGACCAGCTTCACTAGCAGCCCCCCCACTTCTCTCGTATCGCTGACATTGCATACTGGGTCCACTATGTAAGCAGTTTCAAACGAAAAACTTGACTTTCTGAACATATAAACGTGACTAGACTACTAGAATACTATATTGTTTTGTGTTTCAACATTGCAATTTTGTGTGAACAGTGGTTTGATATTAAGAGGAACTTTTAAGGTTCGGCATTTAGAAATTTTTGCGTAAAATGTGAGGTCATTTTGTGCCTCTTGCTTACAAAGCTAAATTTGGAACAGTCGAATACCTAAGATTTTTTATTTTCCAGACAGAAGCAGTTGCTCCGACGACATGAAAATTTGTACCATAAACCGGGATATGTACCTCCTCCATCAAAGGAGAAGACTCATTCTTGTCAGCGATGTGGGCGCGCCTTCGCCTACCTCGGCAACCTGACTCGCCATCTCACTCTCCACGAGCCAAAATCTATAGCTTCCGAAGAAATCGGGATTTCTGAACGAATTAAAAACGTTCAATGTGACAGTGAAGAGCCAAAGGTTGGTTTTATTTGTATGAACGTATCTAAATAAGTATTCTTAAATTGTATCACATTTTTGAGACTTCATAAAAAGATAAAATCATTAGTCATAATATGTAACGCATGTTTCAGGTAAAGGCTGAACTACCTGAGGAATCAGCGAATACAGATAATCTAAATAATAACAAAAAAATAACTTTGTACGATACAGAAACAAAATCGTATTTTGTGATAGAAGTCATCAATAGTTCTGACTCTGAAACGATCACTGAAGTTCCGACACAATTTATTGAAGAGAATATAGAAGGTGAGTTATTAAAAATAATAAAAATCTTTATTTAGTAGCCAATGTATTCTTCCAGACCATTTTTACATTTATACCAATTTTCATCAATTTGCTCAATTCCAGAATTACGTGGTAACATCCAAATAATCCCAACTTACGCATTCATAATATTAGTAAAAAGTCAGATAAGACTGTGATTAATTCGTTTTTTTTTTGTCAATATTATGAGATGTTTTTTTTTATTTCCAGTTGAGGAAGAGATGATGCTTTCAGAAGATGTAAAGGACGATCTGAACATTGACAATGTAGAATTATGTTTCAGATTTGATGAATGAAAACATTTATGGTTATATAATATACATGTTTAAGAAACAGATAAGGTAAAGATTCGAAGTGTAAGGAATAAATATATGAAGATTATATTTATTTTAAGTTTACAAATTTACATTTTTATAGATATTTTAAAGTAGCATTGAGTATATCTCCTTTATTTAATTTTCGTGTACATATATTATTTCGTTTATATTTAGTTTCATTTGCATTACACAATGTAAAAAGATAGTTTACATCAAAAAAAAATATGTCTTTTATTTTTCTAACCTTTCTCTGCTGTATCAATTTTAATTTTTGAAACAGTTTAAAAATAATACACGTCGACACAATTTATCTTTAGTATAAATTGCGAGGAAATTTACCTTGTTTCGAAAGTATTAAACTCTAAGATAAAAGGATAATTATATTCACTCAACATAATTGATATGTTAATACGATCATACTAAAAACATCACGTAAGTGGCACGAGCCGGTTCTGCATGAATTTAATTTGCATAGAATTGTAAAAATTATGTAAACTTTAAACGTTGAACAATGTTCGGATTTCTTTGGAATCGCTTGAATACGGCAATCATGGGTCTTACAGTCTAGACCTTAGAGTAGCATTAAGTTGCATATTATGTTTAAAATTTTAAGACTAATTCAACATACACATACATTAACTTGACTAAGCATCTACTATCAAAGTCAACATTGCCTATATAATTAGTAAGTTTTAATTGTAACAGTGGTAGAGCCTGCTTTAATATCTTCGCACGAATTGGCCGGCTCGTTGAAATACCACGACCACACAGAAAATCGGCGTGAAGTGGAAGCAATTCCGCGTTTCGTCTGACAAGTGTAGTGCCGGAGGCCTAATTTTAGTCCCTTTCCCTTTCCACCCTTTCATAAGAGGAAAGGATGGGAAGAAAAAGTGGATTTGACGATTGAGGAGACGCATAGGAAGGGGAAATGTCCTCTTTATGTGAGTCTCCTCCGGCAATTAATGGTAGGCAACGCATCTGCAATTGCGGATGTTTATGGGCAGCGGTCGCCTTTCATTTCGGTGGATTCAGGTGGCTGCTTGCTCGTTCGCCACCTTATATTATAAAATAATAATAATTCAAAGAATGATAAAACGAAATAAACGTTCTAATGAAGTTTTATCTGTAAAGACACTACAACTTTGAACAATATATCAGTACAAATAAAGTTCAAATTATGACAAAAATGCAATTTAAAAGGTCACATTTGAGGACATTGGCAGGACGCGAAACTTACAATTATATGCAATGATTTTAACGAGGTTTTATATAATCGTAATTGTTGCCTTGATAATTATTCCAGTAGTGTCTCGTGTTATACCTTACTTGGTTGTAGTCCTTTAAAGGCGCGCCAATAGTTGGTAGCTTTATTCGTACCTTGATTTAGTATTCTGCATATGGCTGTCTACAAACTGATTGCCAGTGTAAGCCTACTACATAATTCTGACATTAACTAAAAATGGTCTCAAAGCTCGACAATGTATCGTCGTATATCATTCGAGTATCAGTTTAATTTATTGTTTCTAAATAAAAATATAACTATAAATTTTTCGTAAAACAAATTTAAAAAGAAGTTAGTTCAGAAGTTTTAAAGATTTAAAAGATTGTAGATATCATAATAAATAGATTGAAGTTTAACAAAAGAAAAAAACAATTATTTAATACGATACATAATAAAATTTGTCCATATAAATTCAAAGACTTCAAATCATTTTCGTTACCAGACCGTTAATGCATTTTTCATTACTTTAAAATGGTACAATTTTAAATACATTTTTACGACGTTATTGTTTCGTAAGATTTTCCTACTAATTGGGTAGTTATTCTCAGCTTTATCGACGTCTGACGGCTATGTGGGACAAGACGGAAATAATCTTGTGTACTCGTCCAGCGTCGCCACGGACGAGCCGATGACATCTATATCGTTACTCGAGTACTCACTGATAGGTTATAAAGTAGGAAACATGACTAATGTAAGCGAGTATATAAGATATACCTTGTATTATGTAGTTAGTGGACATCAACATTAAAAAATTTAAGACAAGACATACGGCACACATATAACAGACAAGTTAATCTAAATAAAATGCACTATAAAATACGATTAAGCAAATGAAAAACAACATTTTTTTATTCGTATTATACTCTATATACAAAAGTTGTCTTGATATTGTTTAAATCAACTCAATAACCGCTAATAATGGAACACAGCACATCGACCGATTAAGTTCGCATAACAGGAAGTTTGGCTAATTTAATTGGGTCGACATTGTTGAGATTAGCCGGCAGGTTTGCATTCTAAATATCCGTTAAAACGCAATGGATACCACTGGTCTAAATTTTCCTTGTTGATATCCATAGTTACTAGTATCCATTACGCTCGACGCAAACGCGAAGCTATCCCGCACTCTTGCACAGAGTAAATATGAAACAGACAAAGTAATTAAACAGTACTGTTATCTGTGCAAAGTAAATAAATCACACTAGTGTCGTAAAACAAACGGGGGCAAATACTGGTGCGTCCATTCTGTTTATTTTGTTTAGTCTTCGTTAATTTGTATTGAGTGGTCTGGCGATGCGACGACAGCACTTCGACTTACATCAGTCAATATTTAAGTAGGTAATTACGACTTTCTCCATATTTACAGGACTACCGCTTCTAAGATTTTCTTTTGTAGAATTATTGAATGCGAAAATCCTTGATGCGTGTGTTAATTCTGTTCCACTTAGAAAATTCTACACCGGTCTATATTTACGCTCAGCATTTTGACACATTAGAAGGTATGTGACATTTGCATAGTGATTTCATTACATTACGCAGGCTTTTAAATCGGAATGTAGTGTTGGTACACTTGCTTGTTAGCACAACTGCGCCATGATTACCTTCCACTAAACACCAGAAAACTTGGTGTTGAAATTTTATGATTTTGTTACAGTAAGATATTACAATAATTAGAGGCATTGAATAACTCTTGTGGCATGATCCGTTCAGCAGTTTAGGCTTTAAACACTAACAAACATTCATCATCATCTTCCCTGCCTTATCCTACTCCCGTACGGTCGGCGCACCGGGTTTTCGTCCTCCAAAGCATTCTATCATCCGTCATCTCAGTCATCACTCCCTTCTTGATCATGTCACCTTTCACGCAATCCATCCATCTCTTTCTAGGTCTACCTTTACCGATGTACCCCTCCACATTCATAACTAACGTCCTTCTTGTTACATGCGATTCATCCCTTCTCATAACATGCCCATACCACTCTAACCTTTTACTCCTTATTTTCTCGACCACTGGGACTACTCTCAAACTTCCCCTAATATACTCATTTCGTATCTTATCCAATCGTATTACCCCACACATCCATCTTAACATTCGCATTTCTGCTACATGTATTCTCCTTTCATCCGTCCCTTTTACTGCCCAACATTCAGATCCATATATACTTATGCATTTATAATATTAGTATGATTAGTACTGAGATCGGAATTGAGATCAATTCATGCCTTTTCCCCCTTGTAGCTTTTAATATTTAAAAATATGGCGTTACATAATCTAAAAACATCTTCATCAATGACAATATTATGGAATCGGAGAAAGTTTTTTCTAGTAATGTATAGACGACGAAATTTTCAGTAAAAAGGGAATTAAAATACCATATTAACAAGATCATTTAAATGTTTATATAATCTATTATAGTAAACAAATAGTATCCTACACAGCTGGTGACATGACGTAAGACCGTGGGCAACAGTCGCCCACGGCTTCCGCCAGCCCACACCTGATCTCTGAGGCAATGGGGTACAGGTTAACTGGCTTGCTATTTTCCTTTCAAGTATACTAAGATTATTTTAATGCAAAAATTTTCTCTAGTTTCATCTCTTTACATTCATATAAAATAAACGCTAGCTTAACTATAACATTACATGAGAACACATGTTGGACATTCCTTAACATACATGTTACAGTAGATAGCAATTGTAAAAACCCATTAAATGGGTAACATAGCTAATTCAGTACTGTTATTCATATCAAGGTCAAGTCACGGATAAAAACGTAATAATTATCTACTCGTACTAATATTATAAATAAAGAGCGTCGGTGGCTCAATGATTTAAGCACTTGACTTGTAAATCTACAGGTCTTGGGTTTGAATCCCGACATGTACCAATGTGATTTTCGATTTTTCATATGTACATAATTTACCCGACGTGCTTACGGTGAAGGAAAACATCGTGATGCAACCTGCACATATCGGCGAAGAAATTCAAAGATAAGTGTGAAGTCAACCAACCCGCATTGGGCCAGCGTGGTTGACTATGGCCTAGTCACCCTAATTTAGGGTAGGCCCAAGCCCCTCGGTGGGGACGTATAGTGAGCTGGTGATGATGAATATTATAAAGAGAAAAGATTTGTATTTTTGTATGTATTGAAATAACTCAAAAACTAATGGGCCGATTTTAAAAATTCTTCTATCATTAGCTATGTTATCAGTAATGTAATATATAACTTATTGTTTCTTTTAATTTCACGGGGACGAAGTCGCTAGCAACAAATAGTTACAAATAAAATACATTTATTAAATCGAATCAAAGTTACAAAAGCAGACGACATAATTAAATACTAAGCTATCAGAGAGTATGTTTAATGAGTTTTGTAACACATAACAAGTTATCAGAGTTGAGTCATCCTAGATTATGTAGTCAACTATAATTCATACAAATTATGAAGTTATTTTGCCTTATATGGGTAAATCTGTTTTCCTCGTACATTGGCGTCAAACTGCTTCGATAGTGAGTAACGCTTTACAATTTGTATTACGTTATTCAAATATCTTGACGGTCCTAGAACGGCACGGTGTCCACTGCTCTCCCCCGCATCCGACTACACCTAAAATTCTGTTCTCCGTAGCGACGCAGGTGAAGTTAGGATCCGCTTAGATATATGAAAACTATAATACCATCATTATTATTTTTCACTCACTTATAACTTTATAAGTTAGAAAAAATCAAGTAATCTTTGTATGGATACCAATACCTATATATTAAAGAGTGATAGATGTTTTACAGTGAAAAACAACTAAATACTAACAGCCTTATAAATAAACGCGGTATAAAATTAAATTTAGGAATAAACGAACTAAACGTAAAATTTTTACTAATATTTGTCTTTACTCAGTTTAGTTCATGGCTGTTGATGTAAGAATTTGCGTCGTTTATTAGTAAGTTACGCGGGCCTTAATGTAAATTACATCTACACTAAGCATTTCCCTTAATGACCATAAAGCAGTTATAACCATAAATATATTCATGAATCAAAAATTTGCATTATAAAATATAAAAAAAATGATAAGATTTTTATTCCGCGCAACACGGTTGCATCAAGACTGCAAAACCGGTAGGATCGAGATCAATTAGGGAGGTATGCGGCACGCACTAAAGCATACCTTGTCTGCTCTTAACTGTGAAATTACTGCTTACGCCTCCAACGCAACGTAAATAGTCCTACATCGCTAGAATTCAATCGACAAGTCGGTTGCAACTTAAGTAAAATCAGATAAACTAATAACACTAATGAAATGTAAAACATAACCTTTCTGGGACTGTAAAAGAGTTTCGATAACCTCTTTATATTCCTTTCGCGTACGTAAAGGCGGGAATACACGTTACATGTTATACTGATCATCTAAGTTATATTATTAATGCGAAAGTTTTCATGGATGGATGTTTTTTAGAGTTTGTAGTTTGAACTGTTAAACGGATCTCAATGAAATTTTGCATAGATTTAGAGAATAGTCTGGAAGAACACGAAGGCTTACTTTGTTTTTTTTTCTGATGAAATTCTAAAGAATGTTGATTTCAAATAAGATCGATTTATTTCGATTGATGTATTTTGATTTACGTCAATTTCGGTACTTTTTCGAAGATTTGAAGCTTTTCATCACAATTCAATTAACCAAAATTAAATGATAAACATACTTTCTCTACAAAGTTAAAATGTTTGCATTTGCACGTGTATGTCCGTCTTAACAAAAAAATGCGATTTACCATGTTGTCGTTTAGGTAAAAACTAATTAACTGGCATAGCGTCGAGTAATGTACGGTTTGTTCGAAACCTTAACTACTGGTTTTTATTTAAACCTTCGTACTAGATTTGTAAGTACACAAGTTTTTTATTATTTTGTTGATGAAACTTCGGAATAAAACATTTCTGTTTTTATCTTCGAATAACTTTACAAGGTTCTAGTCAACAAAAATGATCAGTTGACTTAAAGGCTGACTCTTAAAGATTTACTTGTTAGAAAATTCGTTCGATATTTCCGAAACGATTCTCTTTTAGACGATGTAAAAATGTAGGTATTCCGATAATCGTTGCTGTAAAGTCAAAGCTTCTATATTATTGGAGAAAGTTTTCATTTCCATGGTTATTTAGCAAATACATGTTAAAAAGTTTTCCGATGAAATATACCTATTAATGTGTGAACATGATATCTAAGAAACATTAATAGCAAATATCAACAAGCCAAACATTTTAAGAATATAACCCTAAAAAAAGTTCAAACAAATTCCAAATATAGCACTATATATAGCTATATAATATTGAATTAAACATTACAATAAGCGTAAAGGCAATAATAATATGACAAGTTTTGTTTTCTTGATAACATTAAATATCATCACATAGAATTATTCAAAAATGATCTCTACACATTGGTTTTAGAATTGAATAATGGATATCTGAAATATATGACTGTTTCAAAGGATACCGGTTTGCGGAAACTGCAGTGATCGACGCTATGAGATCAGAATTATAGCTTCAACATTTGCGATATATTGTTTTAACAAAGGTCAATATGCAGCAGCAATAACAAAGCTAAGGTCAAAATTACTCTGAAATCGCTTTGGGATTCGGATCTACATCCGATGAAATACTATAACTACATAGAATACACTAGAAAAAAGTACCGTACACGCATAGCTAATCAATTATAATAAAACCAAACAAAAGGTAAACCGTATAATCACAGAGGTTCACTGTTAGGTTTCGTAACCCCATTATACCAGAACAATGAGACACGTGGAGTCGTGTTGAAATATGAAAACATTATTTTAATAGCCTCGCTCTAATTGTTCTGTGCACGTGAAACAGGATGGATGTCATTATGTCGTTCTCGCGTGTTTGACTTATGATCAGGGATATTTACACATAAAATGTTAAAATAAATTTTAAAAATATATAGAGGAAGCGTAATTGACGCTTCACTGAGACATTTTTCACATGATCCTCACTAACGCTATTAATAGGTCCTCAATCACTGTTTTTTTTTAAATTTTATAACAAAAGATAATTATGTAAAGTGTTTTATAACGTCAATACATGGATATAAGGTGGCGTACTAAACTTGACAACTAACATTACCTTTCAAAGAAGTTACCGGTGAAAAAATGTTCACTACGTCTAGTCTATATATTTCTTAAATGTCTTTGAAAACGTTAGAATCACGCGCTGTACTGACGAATTTTTAATTTGCGGAACGCATGCAAGGTGGATATACAAATATGATTGTTAACTTTACTAGACGATTTTTTCTTGAACATTATTAGTGTTACGTCACAATTTAAAGTAATAAAGTTACCTTAGATCGCATTAGATCATCACATCGGATCATTCCTAACCGTCACCACACTCAGTCCCCACGTGGGGAAAGATGAGAATAAAGTTTCGCCCATCCCACCGTTTAGTATTAACTAGTTAATTAGTTTATCACTAATAAGGTGACAGATGGAACTGTTCTGAAATAAAATAAGTTCCAACACAACTCGTCGCAAAAGGTGGGACGGATGAAACTTTGAACTCTCATCTGTCCCCACGCGAGGAAAGAGCAGGTGATGGTTGGGAATAATCCATTAGATCTGTAAGAAATTAATTAAATTCGAAGTAACCCTAGAGAATCTTTTTGCTCGTTATATTTCATAAAATGTCTGTTGTCAATCTATTCACGCTTTCTAAACGCAACATAATATAATCAAAAGTTAGTGCAAAAAATGAACGCCCCTGTGTGTAAAAGGGCCGCCTACTGAGGCATTCCATTCACGGCTCCATTGACAAGAAACAGTTGGTAAATCGCCATTGCTAACCGTGGGAGATTAGATAATAAGGTACTCGTGTAGCCTGAGGTGGTGAAAGGTTTGTTATATATGATAAGTACTGGTTTAATATAGATGATAGGAAGGCTATTATGTGGGAGTAAAATTACTTATTACTTTTTAATAATATTTTTACTACTAGACTATTAAGAACCTTAGTTCTCTCGAAATAAAGCTACCTATTCTTACTTAGGGCCTGTCCCACCACTGGCTGATAGAGGCTCAGATAGCTTAAAAATGACGTCACTGTCAGATAAGGGAAAAAAAATCGATAGCTAAATCACATATTTTACACGTTGGATTGTTATGAGACAATTTATAATTTGGTGGAACATGCCCTTTGTCTCCAATTTGATATTGACAAGTATAAATTCATATTTTACTCAAAACATAATAATACAATGTTCCGTAGTAAATGTACAATTACACACAAACATAATAGAATACACAGTGCGTTAAACGATTTTCAACCATATACCTTAGCCGTTAAATTTGATTTACATAATAACATTTTCTGTGTAATATTGTAATTCAATCCAATTGAAATTAGTATTGTCAAGGTTACTGCAAAACAGTTGTTTTCTTACACGAATTTTAATTCCACTCACCAAATGTATATTTCGTACTGGCTTTAAATCTCACCTTTACCTGGAAACAAAAAAAAATATTACTAAACATGAATTTACGTAAACAAAAACTATTTGACTACTAATATAACATTTTCAAGTTTATAACTTGAATGGATTAGATCCGAGGTCAATCGTATTCTAAAGCTACATTCATTTTTCGCTGACAACACACCTTCATACTCTACACTCAATGCCAAAAATAACGGACCAAATTCTATGCAATCATCACCAGACGAGACGATTAGTGAAAGTATAAGTCAATCAATAAATGAATAGCGTCTTACAGCATATTGGTACAATAATGTCATCTCTTTCATTCTCTTTGACAAAATGGAGACAACATCTGTTTACACTAATATCACGGCAGTCGAAACAAAATAACACCGATATATCGCAACTGGATCGAGTATTTAGCAAATGATATGTGAAATTTAATCTTAAATCTATTGTCGACAAATTTGGGGTTTATTCAGATTTGTCAATCAACAAATCGTGATACGAACAATCGAACTAACGAAAGATTAAGGACATGTTGATGTTATCGCATTAGTTTCAGAGATTTGTAGATACAGTCACTAATTCGATACATTGCATGTAGCTGAACTAGTGTGTTGAACTATAACCGTAAATCCTAGTGTCGAAACATTTGTATAATATATTATTTCAACTGTTTTGGAGAATAATCATAAAGATGTCAATATATACGAGTGTATCGGTTGTGGATTTACAAAACATTTGAACAGCTACATAACGAAAGACGTGGTTCAGCTAACAATGGATACGTTGCTAGACGATACCAGTTCGCGGCCGTGGCACAATTAACAATGGCACACCAATTATCAATTGAGGCTCGCTACCGGCCGTCTATTAGCGGGCACCGGTTAAATCTATCTAACGAATTACCTCACGTGTTGTTAGAAACAATTTAAATTTAACTACTAGCTTGGAAGATTTAAAGGGAAAGAGTTATTTCGCAAAAGGAGAATAGCTTCGTGGACTTAACTAACAATAATCATTTGTTTGTAATGGTCTCACATACCATACTTAAAATTGAAAGTCGTGTTTTTTTTCAACCATTAAGTTACCCATAGTTCAATGAACTTTAGATGAATATAAGTGTTAGATCTTGCAACTTTTCCATCATTTACTTCTTTCATTTACTTACTTATTTACTTACTTTCTTCATTTACTTCGAATGATATCCAAATCTCGGCTAAGTAAATACAACATAGCATCCTTTAAGTCCAGTTGTAAAGTAGTACGCGGGATCACTTTTCGACGCTGATAAGGTTATCGCGGGCTATCGGGTGTCGACATCACTGTTTTTCTCACGAAAGCGTAACGCCTCGCCTCTACTCTTACAACACAACGCTTAGCAAACTTGTTTTTAGGACGACTAAAGTGTAACGAAACCAGCGATAGTCTTATTTGGGAAGCTAAAGATTGCAAAGAATTTTATCTCCATACTAAGATCAACAACAGCAAAAAGTTATAGCAAAATTTTTAGCAGAAATAAAATGGTCCAAATTTTGGAGTAATCAACAGTTTGACTATTTCTGCTGTAGAAGAATCAACTTAGCCAATGTATCAGTTTACGGTCAAATATAGAGTAGGCTAAAGGCAGTACAAAACAATAAGCTTTATAAAGCCATGAACGACGACCCTACATGAATGGTATATGGCCAAAGAGTAAAAGGTCAATATAAAATGAGTTAGTCTCTTATTGACAACGTATCCAAAGAATTAGCCAAATGCAGAGAGTAGATAATGTGAAACTATAACAAACAACAAAACGGCCATTTGTTCCCGTAGGTAACAGGAAAATGTTTATTTGTATCATATGGGAGAAGCTACCATTATTCACTTAGCACGTTCGCAGATCGTCGTCCAATCATGTCGTTGACCTTTGCCTGCATTGTAGAATGACTAAGTACTATCGATATAAGAAAGTGTGCTGGTAAAATATAAACAATGAATATCTAAAGTACCTATAAATTAAATCAAGTTGTGTATAAATGGGCTATAGAAATATTGATACGGATTGGTTTATTGAGTGATGTCTACGCTCTGATGAGTTTGATTAGTCAATCGTATCGGTATATTTGGAGGTCATTGAACTTAAATAAGCGGCTAAGGCTATTACAAAAAACTGATATAGACTTGAACGCTAATCGCTAAATAGATTTCTTAGAAATAAGCCCAAATTAGAACTAATACTGAGAAAATTAATCTTATAGAAGCCTAAACAACTAATGTAAGGATTAATTTGCACATATAATTTCTAAGTATGTGATTGTCACACAAATACAGTGTACGCTCGATGTGCGTGCGAGCGTGCACTGAATGGGCCAGTGCATGACGTCAATGCATTTAGAATTTTAATATGTCCAACAGCTGTTCGACACAGATGCCATTGTCCAATGCGGCTTTGTACAATCAATGTTGGCGCCGGATAAGTTAATCGCACGCAGCTTGGAATTAATTCAACGATGTTAGTTACAAATGTATACTTGTTAAAAGATGGGAAGGTAACTAGATTTGACAGAGAGTATACACATTTTCCTCTTTCTGTAGGTCTTTCCTACAGAGGAACAGAAACAGTTCTGTTGTTACTCAACACAACAGCAAGTTTGCCTCTGTCGCTAATTTCGTTGTTTTAGACTAATACTCTAGTAACTTGTTAGCCATCTACACTAATGTTATAAACAGGAAAGATTTGTATTTTTACGTATATTTGTATGTATTAAAATAACTCAAACACCACTGGATTGATGTCAAAAATTCTTTCATAATTAAAAAGCAACGTTATCAGTTTGTAACATAGGCTACTTTTTGACTTTTTTATTTCACGCAGACGAAGTCGCAAGCAACAGCTAGTGTACTTTAAAAAGAAGTGTCAATGAGAGACAATTATAACGTTTCAGTGCAACGAAAGTTCTATTATTCTTAAATGGAGACCGCAATTGGAGCGTATCAATCGGAATTGTCGTTGGTTATTAAGTTACGAGTCGCAGCAAATGCGCAGTTGCCTGAGACATCGAAAAAATAAGGGCACACTAATGGCCGATCGCTTACGTTGAGAATTTAATTCTTAGGGTACATATACACAAAAGTAAAAACATTATTCGAGTATTCTTTAGTATTCACTGTTAAAACAAAACCTTTTCGAGTTGTCTTAATAAATAAAATGTTGTCCTTATCCAGTTTCCCTGAGAAAAGGTCAAAATCTATACTAATATTATAAAAAGGAAAGATTTGTATTTATGTATGTATTGAAATAACTCAAAAACTACTGGGCCGATTTCAGAAATTCTTTTACTACTAAAAAGCTACGTTATCAGTGAGTAGCATAGGCTGTTTGATTTTTATAATTTTTAATTTTCCACTAGCGAAGTTGCGAGAAACAATTAGCTATGTTAGATATTTTGGAAATCATTAAACAAGCACTGATATTATTCATAAAAGTATTCTAGAAAGCTACATTAATTGGGTTTTTCTAAAAGTTTCTGTTTACCATTAGCACGTTAAAAATAATGCATAAGTTTATGCTTTACATGTTTGACAATAACTTCGTTTTAGTGTGCATCAGCCCTTAGTGTGGCCGAATTGAAAGCTGACAGAGGGTACGTAGTCGAATTGCTTATAAAAATTACTGTAGGAATGTGTAATGCAACATTAACTATTGGCATCAACAAAATTACTTATCAACAAGCCTTTCTATTTATCGATGGAAAGAACTTCTTAAAAATAACATTACAAAATACAATGATATAACATATATAATAACATTTCCCGTTAACTGTAGATAATAATAAAATGTAGATGAAATCTCCACGAACGTGTCGATTAATCGAGCAACCAGTCGACCAACTACTAAAAAAACATTTGATATGCAACTAGTCGACCAACTAAAAGCGCAATTGATCAAAAAAACTCCTTTTAATGAACGCTTTAACACATGATGTCATGTAAACATTGAGAACAAAGGTGAAGCGATACGAGTCAAAGAGGTTCACGACGGACCGTGACCCAGTTTACGTTTTATTTGTAGAATTAATTCCAATATGCATACATTTATACTTATAGGTAAATAACGTTGATATTACTCAATACAAACTTTTATGGACACATCGAGTTATTTACATGTAGATATCATTATAGGAGAATTGAATATTATAAATGCGAAAGTTTAGATGGATGGATGTTTGTTAGAGTTTGTAGTCTAAACGGCTGAACGGATTTCGATGGAACTTGGCACAGATATAGAGGATAGTCTGAAAGAACACATATGCTACTCACTTTCGTTTTTTTTTAATTCCACGTGGATGGAGTCGCGGGCAAATTATGAAGTGTACGATCAGCATTCGAAGTTAGCCATACACGAAGCGATGCTAGCATGCACTGACTGCTAGAAGGTTAACTGCTTCCGTGTATACTGGCCCTAACCGTAACAAAGCACTAAACGCGCAAGGAAAGTATGTGAGTCATTTGACTATTCTTTGTGACTCATCGATATGTATAAGATTAACATTAACCATATGGGTTAAGATATCTTCGCAACGCCCACGAGCCATGCATAATTTACGATACAGATAGCAAAAAAGACGATGGTGTTTTTTACAACTGCGCCCACAACTACAAATCTGGTTTATCAATGTAATTGAATTTCTTCATACATTGTTTATCATGTGGTTGTGGGTTGCGGTATTATGAATGGATTAATTACATCTAAATAATAACTATAGAAATAACTCTGAGGGTATTTCAAACAATTTTCAGCATCGATAAAAGTATTCGTTTAAAATTTTATCTTGTTAAATTTAAAGTTTCGTAGACTAAACTAGCACGAAAATTTGAGAAAACATACAAGTAAAATCGTTGACAATTTGTATGAGATTTGTCGGTGTACTTTACACCATGTCACTCCACAAATTTTTTCGCAAAATGTCCTGGTAGGATTCACATTTTCTCTGGTATACGTCTTACTGCGTTATAAAAACAATTATATAAGACTTCAGGCTTGATTCAAATTTAATATTTTACTTTGCATTTAATTATCATACTTACTAATGAACTTGCATAGAACTACTATTGATTTAGCTGAGGACAAAGTATGTCGACGTATTACTTTTTTAAAACATAGACAATTCGTCATGGTAATTACATCACTATGGGTGCGATCCGTGCTGTTTGTTCAGCCATAAACACATTTTAAAATATTCATAACGTCCTCACTGCGTGTTTTTGTCCGTACTACTTCCTTTAAACGCTCCTCATCGCTTCATATAAACTCCTTAAACAGATCTGTCAAGAACACAAGACAATACCAAAGTAGGAGTTTCTAGAGATACGAACATCGAAACAAAGCAATTACAACTACTGGCTGCTTTGACTATAAAGAAACGGACGAGGCTGGCGTTGAACTCAATCAATTCTGCTACTTTCCGCGGGGTTTAAGTAAAAATGCAATCACACATGTGCATATTATACATACACGCGCACATTTTAATTGTTTATAAGTGGTCGTCCATTAATAATTTACACATACGAAAAGAGCACACAAGCAAGTAAGTTTAGGACTTACCTAAACTTGCTTGCTTGCGTGCTCATTTTGTGTTTTGAGTTTTGTTAGTTTGTTTTTATTTGACGTATTATGTGCGCCGTGTCAGATCCAGTCATTTAAAAGTCAAAGAGCTACTATTTAGTTATTGTTGGTATGTAAATAGATCCTGATAGGAATTGTTATTTGCACAGCAGTTTATGAGTCAGAGAATTAAATTATAATATGTGAATTACTAGTATTTATTGTTACAAGTATATTTCGAGAAACATGTTCTATATGAGCTGTAGTTATTAGTGCGTACTCTTAATCTTTTATCAAAACTTCAATAGGAATTATGGCCAAGCTTTTTTCTGCTTTTATATAAAAAACAAGGGTTCAAAAATTTTATAATGCTAAAACCGGCCCTGCTTCTATAGTCTGTTTCTGAATAAAAATAAACGCATAACATGGAGCGTATGAAAAATGACTATAAAAGCAAAAACGGGTTAAGGCGTGGGCGTTCACATAATGAGAATCCATTGCCTTTTTAGTTTAGCGTGAGCGAGTGATTGATGAAATGTTTCCGGTCCGGAGGAAGGGCTTTCTATCAAATTGACTTTCGCAAATTTGATAGGCGGTTAAAATTTCAAATTATGCTTTAATAACAGCACAATAATCGATTGCATTGCATACTATTAGGCGGCGGTCACGAAACGCGTCGAGAGGCACAATGGGCTAAATCTCGACTTAAATAGACATTTAAACCATCAGACAAAATGTAGTGTGCGTATATCGACATTTGTTATCAAAGTTATGAGTAAACAATGAGTGAAAGGATGATTCAGTAGCAGTTGTATTAATTGAATTTTGATTAGCAAATTTAATTCATTGATGAAACAGAATCGGACGTAGGCAAAGAACACCGGCGCCATGTTCCTTGCGCGTGCGCAGGGCGGATGCACGATATAAATAGACTATCGTCTATTTCAGATGGGACATAGCCCGCCATGTGCCACTCTGCACGTCTGGTATTCAACTTGTTAAAATTAATTGAATTCTTATGTTATTGAGTCATCTTACAACGGGGATATCGGTGTCGTGTCTGTATACAGTTTCAAGTCCGGATTACTTAATCTTACTTTTTACTAATATTATAAATTTTTAAATGGATGGATGGATGAATGTTTGTTAGAATCGAGCCTAAACGGCCTGACGGATTTCGATGAAATATTGCATAGATGAAGAACATAGTCTGGAAGAACACATAGGCTATTCACTTTTGTTTTTTTTTAATTCTAGGTGGGCAGAGTCGCGGGCGAAAGCTAGTAACAATATATTTAAAGAGATCCTCGAAGGCATCTGAGATGATCTCTACCACGAGAATATGAATACGTATATATACTCTACTAGCTTTCGATTGCGAGTCTGTCCGCATGAAATTAAAGAAAAAAACATAAGTAAGTACCCAAATTTCATAGAAATCAGTTCAGCGGTTTAGGCTACAAACTCTAACAAACATCCATATGAATTTTCGCAATTATATTAGTATGGAGTATGGTTAATTAAATTATTCAACGCAACATATATACATCTTATTTAAAGTTTCTAAAATATCAAATGTCGTATGACTTATGCAAATATTTTCTGATAAAGATATCTTATACATAACATAGGTCGAGATTTCTTCACATCACACAAGTCACGTATTAAATAGGTCATGTACACTTCAATATGTACCTTCACAGCAGCTCGCAATAGTTTAAACATTTATCTCTCCATTCGCCACCATCGGAAATAATTTTCGCGTGGGAACCTACTCAACAAATCGACGATAAATGCATTTTAATCCAAATACGCCTTAACACAAGTGCATAAAGTGTAAAATAGCACCGCAAACGTAGACATGGGATTATGATCTTTTTTCCTCGGATA